>NW_024351540.1:94145-175526 GCF_902729225.1 Pteropus medius | reverse complement strand
TGATCATGTTGAAAGCTTTCCTGCCCCCTCGTCCCTCCTCAGCACATACTGACCCATCTGCCCTACGCAGACCCCAATTAGACTCAGCGGAAGGGGCTAGATTCAAGCTCCCTGTGTCGGGGAAGAGGCCAGGTCTGCCGTCCTTGGGACTCAAAGGTCCCTGTTTTGCAATAAAAATTTGTTTCTAGCCCCTGGTCCAGCCCTGTGGCGGGCCTAGTGTGTGTGTGTGTGACAGTGTCCGTCATTGTAAGGGGTGGAGATGGGGGGTCCACCCCTCCCTCGAGGCTGGGCGGGAGCTGAAAAACAAGGCCCCCGCCCACCCTGGCTGTTGACATCAGCACCAGATGTGAGGTTGGGGGAGGGAGGCCTGTCCAGGGCTCACTTCCGGTGAGGCTGATGGCGGGCTGGGGGAGCAGAGAGAAGGTAATGCAGAACTGCAGGCCTGGGAGGTGGGGGTGGAGGTGTCTCAGCTGGGAAGATCCTGAAAGTGGCCAAGCCAAGCGCTGGGAACTCTCCCAATCTGAAAGCAGATGCCGGGACACGGACCCTAACGCTACTCCCGCCTCTTCCGCCACCTTGTTCCTCCTGCCCTCTCTAAAAGAAACCAGAAGCATCTTTTCATTTGTCAATTATCTAGTAAAGAAGTCTTCAAACACAAGAGTAGACTAGCACTATTAATGCAGGGAGGAGGCAAGAGAACGAAACGTTAAATCAGACCACATTCAGAGACTGCACGTGCTGGTGAGCCCTGCAGCCAGGTGGAGAGGTCACCTGCAGAACAGGACGATTTCTGCTGGGGTCGCTAATGGCCCATTCCCCACCCCTATGAAAGGGAAACAACAGTCTGTAAGTGACTGCCCTGCACGCAATAAAACCGTCCATTCTCTATGGCTGAAATCACAGGGAACCTATGGATTAGAGGCTGGGAACTGCCAGCAGGCCTTTCACGCTACACAGTCTTACCTCTTCATGCTACACACTTCCCTTCCTCACTGTACGTTTGGATCAAAGGAAGTGAGTAAACAAAGGCTTTAAGCTGTAAGTCACAGGAACTAAAGAATGAGAGACAAACTGAATTCCCTGGACGCTCAGGGACCCTCTGGGTGCCTTGACTTTCTTACCACGCTCTGTCTGTGGAGTGCTACCCCTTCCCCAGTAAACTTTCTTTCGGACTCTGACTTTGGTGTGTGTGTTGAATTCTTTCTACACTGTCTGCCAAAGGACCCTCTTCTCTCGGAGCCGGGCTCCGTCTCCCCCGCCAACTCGGTTCGCCAAGTCCTGCATCACAGTGAACCTCTGTGCCGCCCCCAGCCTCACCTGATAACTATCACCTTTCTGCTGTTTTTATTTCATCTATCACTCTCAAAATTATTTTAAAACAAGTCCCAGAAAGCCATTGAATATGCATTTTTAATAGTAAAGAACAACACCCCCCATCCCCCGCACACACACACACGCACTTTACGACAATTTTCAAACATACAGCAAAGTTGAGAGAATTATACGGGGACCCCATGTGCCACTGTCTGCATCCAGTTTGCCTTAGCACATTTATAAGCTGCCTGTAAGTCCAGCTTACTTTTTTTCTGCATTTCAAAGTAAATTGCAAACAGTTTATCTGCCCCAAATGCTTCATCAACACATGCATCATTCAAGCGTTTTTTAAAAAATTTCCATGATGTTATCGCTTTATTTTTTGGCTTAAGGTCTATGGAGGTAGCCCAGAATCGAAAGATGAGGTTGGGGCCAGATCCTAACTTTGCCACTTTGCAGTTGATCGCCCCCGGACTGAGGATTTAGCATCTAAAAGACACTAAATTTAAAAGAAACGTGAAAAAATCTGGGACTTACGAGGAACAAAATATAAGCGAAGTTTTCGGATTTACTCTTATTACTGTCTCCTTATACATCAGGGCTGTGAACGAAAAAGGAGCCACATACTAAATCGGACACACCTGCACAGGGGGCCTTACAAACACAGTGACGGAAAGTAAGCAAGCAGGATGGTCTGAACATAAAAATTCCTAACTAAAAGCGAGTCATGGCGGGTAATCCCTTCCTAGGCCTTTAGCTCCCTCGACAAAGGTCAGTCTTTACTTTAAGTGAGCCTGTCTGTTGTCTTCTTGCATCTAAAATAGCACCTTTAAAATGTCAGAGTAATCTCCTATTCCAGACCCCTCAGCACACTGGATCGCGAGACCACAGAACCCCTCATTGCTCTCTTGTTCCCTGCAGACCATTTCTGGGTAACTCCCTTGAATCCACCTGCGTAAAAGAAGTATTACTTTTTATCCAGTCCCAGAGATTTCCCCTTTGCCTCCTCCCACTCCCTTAAACCACCAGCGATGAACCTCATGGGACCCTCCTCACATCTCCTCGAGGCTGTGATTCTAATATACAAAACGATTTCAGTCGCAAACAAAAGAAAACAAACTCAAAATGGCTTAAGCAATAAAGAATTATTGGACACCAAAATAAAAGTATTTAGAATTAGTGTAGTCTTCAGCTTTCATGTGTGTGTGGGGTAAATGTGCATAACAATAGTTATCGTTTTAACCATGAGCGTACAATTCAGTGGCATTAAACACATTCACGGTCACAATCACAATCATTGCCATCTACACTCACAAATTTTATTAGCCCCAACACTCTTAACTTTTTAAAACATTAATTCCCCCTTTAAAATTTGCTTTTTAAAAGTCACACCCAGAATACTCATTTTTACACCTGTCACCATTAGCAGTTCCACAGTGTCAGGGTTCACATTTCCCCGACAGTCTCGTGACTATAATTCGTACTTGGGTTTGTTGAAAAGGCTCCCCACACAGTGCCTTTATTTAAACAATCTTAGGTCTTTTAAATCTGCAACCATTTCTCAACTTTTCGAGTGCCACTTACTTCTTGAAGAAACGGAGTCCTTTGCCCTGGACAATTTTCCATATCCTGGATTTGGCTGATGGCAAATTGAGATGTCCTTCCATTACCAGGAATTGCCTATAAACTTGGAATTAGATCAAATCCGGGCTCATTCTGGCAAGATCTCCTCACTGGCAGTACAGGACCTTTCTTGGAGTTTCATATCCCAATAAACACCGATTCCATACAATGTGTCTAGGTTTTCCGCCAACCTTCTCCTTATAGGCCTTAGCAGAGAGACCCTTTAACACCGAATGGAATCAGGTCTCTTCCTGCTCATAGCCGCCCAGTGGGGAAGCCTGGTGCACTGTTGGCGGAAACGTAAATTGGTGCGGCCACTATAAAAAAACAGGATGTAGTTTCTTCGAAAGAATAAATATAGAACTACCGTAGGACCCAGTGACCCCACTTCCGGGTCCAGAAGAAAAGAAAGCAGTGTCTCAAAGAGACACCTGCACCCCTGTGGTCATGGTGACGTTACTCATGATAGCCAAGACACAGACACAGCCTAAGTATCTGCCATTGAATGAATGGATCAAAAAGATGTGATGCATGTTTGATACAACCCAGGAGTTAGGGGTTCCTGGGTTCTGCCTTCCTGCATGTTTAAAAATCCTCGTATAACTTTTGACACCCCCAAAACCTCCAATTTTAGTATAGGTGCTGCTAGAGCAAGCACCCCCCCAAAAAAAAAAAAAACTTAACTACTAATAGCCTGCTGTTGACCAGAAGCCTTACTGATAGTATAAACAGTTAATTAACATCTACTTTGTATGTTATGTGTATTATACCCCATATTCTTACAGTAAACTAGAGAAAAGAAACTGTCGTGAAGAAAATTATAAGAAAGAGAGAAGACCGGGGCTGATAGGATTTAGCCCAAAAGCTCAGAAGCATAACCAGAACTCAAGAAACTTGCTACACCTACGACTCGACCTAGAACGAAGAGAACCTGTCTGTATTACTGAGAAAAAAAAAAAAAAAATCCCCTGGGCTAATCTAATTTAGATCTTTTCAGAGTCACAGAAATGTTTTACCGTTTCTTTACCAAGGCCGGCCCCACCTGCTACCGCCATGGTCAGGACAACTAGCCAGCACGCGATCAACTGGATTACAAACCATTATTTGTGTCCATCTTGCACTATTCTATATAAATAAAATATGTACTTTGAAAAAAAGAGAGAGAATAGCTTTACAGGACTTATTGGAAAAAATCTGCACGTAAGTGAAACCACACAGTTCAAATCTGAGTTGTTTGAGGGTCAACTGTGTGTGTGTGTGCGTGTGTGTATAATAGAATATTATTCAACCATAATAAAGGACATCCTGCCACGTGTGGCAACATGGGTGGAACTTGAGGGCCTTATGCTAAGTGAAACAAGTCAGATAGAGAAAGACTTACACTGTATGATCTCACTTATATGTGGAATCTAAAATAGCCATACTCGTAGAAAGAGAGACCGATGTAAAGTATAGCACAGTGACTGTAGTTAATAATACCTTATTGGACATTCGAAAGTTGCTAAGAGTAGATCCTGAAAGTTTTCATCACAAGAAACAAAAATTTTGTAACTATGGTGACGCATGTTAACTAGATTTATTGTGATAATCATTTTGCAATAGATACAAATATTGAATTACTATGTTGTACAACTGAGACTAATACAATGTTATACATCAATTACATCTCAATAAAAATTAATTCATTAAAAAGAAACGGGTGGCACAACGGTGGTTGCCAGGGGTTGGGGATGGGGAACGAGGAGGCGTTGGTCAAGGGTACAGACTTTCAGTTATAAATGAATAAGTTCTAGGGATCCGAGGTACCGCACGGTGATTATAGTTAGTAATACTTGAAATTTGCGGGTAGATCTTAAATGTTCTCACCACACACACAAAAAATGGTAAGTCACTATGTGAGGCAATCTTTTCACAATATATACGTGTATTAAATCATCATGCTGCACACCTTAAATTTATATAATTTTATTTGTCAATTATATCTCAATAAATCTGGGGGGAAAATAGTCCCCCAGGGGATTGTGTCATAATCAAAGCAGCCAAAGTTCTCGCTAGGCCAAGGCCTTCCCTGACCTCGCCTCCTCCCTGAACCCCCTTTGTTCTAGCCATGTGGGGTTCCTCCTTGAATTTCTGTACATGCCTGCCCCCGGGCCTTTGCACTGTCTGTTCTCTCTGCCTGGAATGCCCTTCCCCACATGACTTCCTTGCTAATTCACTTCAGATCGTGATCACAGCCTCAGAGAGGCCTTCCCTGACCATCCTCACCCACTCCTGCCCTTTGATATTCTCTGCCCTGCTTTACTTTTCTTCGCCGCCCGTGTTGCGTGCTGATAAATGCTTATCTGGTTGTTGCCTCTCCTCCTCTGGGAATACGAGCTCCACGAGGGCAGAGATTGATCGTGCTCACTGGCACAGGGAACATTTCTGTCCACCTGTCCATCTCATTTATTAAATGCACCTGATAGTAAATCGCAAACACGCGGTAGGTGTTTGGTTCTGCTGCACGTCCATTGCCATGCTGCTGTGCGTTTCGCACATGGGGGTCTCTGTAAGCCTGGGGGTCTGCGGCGGGCGGCTGGGCACCCACCTCTCTGCTCGTGACCACTCTGTTTGTGTGTGGGTAACCCTACAGCTCCCCACAAAGTCCTGTCCTTTCAGACTCCTGATCTGCTGTCCCTGAGTCTTAGATGTGTAGGGCCTCCCCCAACATAGTCAAACAAGTGGGCAGACCTTTGCACATATTTGCACCCCAAAAATGTCACAGTAATTATTTGATGACCAGGACAGACCCAGTCCCTGCCTTCCAGAGCCCACAGACTAGGAATAGCATACAGATACGACACAGAGCCCCACCAATAAATATACGGCAGCCCCCCCTTATCTACAAGGAATATGTTCCGAGACCCCCAGTGGATGCCCGAAACCGTCAATAGTAACGAACCCTAAAAATACTGTGCTTTTTCCTATATATACATACCCATAATAAAATTTAATTTATATAAACTAGGCATAGTAAGAGATTAAAAGCAAGTAATAATAAAAGAGAACAATTACAACAATATACCGTAATTAAAGTTATGTGAATACAGTCTCTCTCTCTCTCTCTCTCTCTCTCGCTGATAACCAATTTGATAACAGATGGCAATTAAGTGACTAACGGACAGGGAGCCTATATCGTGTGGATACGTTAGACAAAGGGATGATTCATGTCCCAGGACGGCAAGAGATTTCATCACTCCACTCGGAACGGCGTGCGATTTAAATCTTACGAATTGTTTATTTCTGGAATTTTCCATCCGATGTTTTCTGGCCGAGGTGGACGGCGGGTAACTGACGCCACGGAGAGGGAACCCGTGGATAAGGGAGGACGGCTGTGCCGTGACAACCCATGCCGTGCCACCAGAGAAAAGGCGACAGTGTTGGGAGCGACCGACACGGGGCCGAGATTGGACTGGGCCGGGCCGGACCGTGACGCGAAGCAGAGGACATGGCTGAGATGGGGCTGAGGGGTGCGTAGGAGCTGGGGACGGGCGGCTGAAGGAGGGTGCCTTGGGCCTGCGAACAAAGGAATGAAGCCTGGGGACAGGGAGGGAAGGGCCAAGTAGACGTGAGGGGACATGAGACAAGCAGTTTTGGGTTTTAACGTTAAACATTCGGGGCGAAAGAGGAAAAGGGTTTGATCTGGGATTGAGACACGTTCCTCTTGCTGTTGATAGGTTACAGGGAGAGAGAGTGGAGTTGGGGAGACCAGCGGGGAGAGCAGGGCCAGGTGGGAGGTTTGCGAAACTGCGAAGCTTATCGCCAGTGTGCGGGGGGGCGGGGGGGTGTCCGAGAGGACTCTGAGGGTCAGACTTGGGTGACAGAATGGATGCTGAGGCCATCACTGAAATGAGACACAAAGGAGACAGCTCTGGGAAGCTGAGGATGACCAGCCCTGAGTGCCAGGATGGGGAGCTGGAAGCTCATCCCCAGGGCAGTGGGGAGCTAGGGTCAAGCAGGGGAGGGACAGGGTCCTGTGTGAGTTTCAGAAACATCCTTCTGGCTGCTGCATGGGAGATGGGTTGGAGGGAGTGGGAGTGGAGGCCAGGAGGCCAGGTCGGGGGCCGAGGGGAAGGGATGGCGCTGGGCTCTGTGGGGTAGGAGAAGGGGCAAGTGGGAGAGATAGCAGATCAGGAGTCTGAAAGGACAGGACTTTGTGGGGAGCTGTAGGGTTACCCACACACAAACAGAGTGGTCACGAGCAGAGAGGTGGGTGCCCAGCCGCCCGCCGCAGACCCCCAGGCTTACAGAGACCCCCATGTGCAAAACGCACAGCAGCATGGCAATGGACGTGCAGCAGAACCAACGCCCAGGCACTGATCTGCGAGAAGCAGGGGACACAGTCCCACCGGGGGTGGGGGGGCGGGGGGCGGGGGAGACCGCCATGACAGCGCACAGAGAGACAGACAGACGAGGTGCGAAAAATCTAGGGCACCTTGTCAGCCGTTGTCACCACAGTCACCACGTGGGAAGAACTGAAGGTGCCCTGACCCAGGACGCCTCCCTCTCCCCGGATGAGTAGTTTCTGTTCTTATTCCCATCTTACAGACGGACAAACTGAGGCCCAGGGAGGCCAGTCGCCTCCCAGGTCACATGGTTCCTGTGGGGCTGCGGTTCCAGCCCAGGCCTTTGGGCACCCCCACCACGGGGCGCCTCCGCAGGACACGCGGGGTCCTATTTCTGAGCCTAGGTGGGTCTTTTTTGCATGAGGCTACATGTCTCTCTGGGTGTACGCTGAGCGTACCCCAGGGATGCCCACCCAGCAGGTGTTCTCCCGGTTCTGGTTCCTCCAGGAATGGAGTTTCTGACCCGGCCTGTCTTCTTAGTATGTCCCGTAGGCCAGCAGCGTGCCCCTGCGTGTCTCCTCCTGTCCCGGCCTCTGTGTGTGGATGACATCCGAGAGAGAGTGTGTGTGTGTGTGTGTGTTGGAGTGCTGGCTGGGGCTGGGCTAGGAGGGGTGGAGGCCGGGGAGGGGGCGTCGCACAGGCTGAGGGGAGTGGAGTTGTGGAGGAATGTTTACCCGGACCGAAGACCGAAGGAGCCCAGAGGGACAGCGCCCGAGCCGGGTAGAGAGAGGCACAGCCTCCGAGCCTGCTGGCCCGGGCTGGCCTGGGCTTAGGGGTGCAGCCTCCAGGGCCCCTTCCCCTCCTCAGCCTCCCTCCAGGGCCCCTTTAAGACAGGGCTGGTCCTCTCCTTTCCAAGTTAACCCCTGGAAGCCCAGGTGGCCCCCGGGGCTCCGGGCCCCAGTGGGCGGGGGCCGGGGGAGCCAGGGGCGGAGAAAGAGGCTGCCGAGGTCTGGGAGGGAGAGAAGAGGCCGGGGAGCAGGGAAGGCGGGGAGCAGGGAAGGCGGGGAGCAGGGAAGGCGGCCACCAAGAGGAGCCGGGGCAAAGGGCCCCCACTGTGCCAGGCGGGCAGTGCCAAAGTAGGGGAGCCCGGAGCTGGGGGGAGGGCCGGGGACAGCCCGGCCCTGCCCCCTCCCCTCGCAGGGGTGGCCAGCAACTTCTGAGGAGAGTTTGGCAGAGAACACCCAGTGCCCCAGGATGGGCAGGGTCCCGCTGGCCTGGTGGTTGGCGCTGTGCTGCTGGGGGTGCGTGGCCCCCGAGGGTGAGTGATGGGGGCCAACGAGGAGACCCCCGGGGAGGAGCCGGGGCGGCAGCGAGGCGGGCGGGTGGATGGCAGGTGCTGGGGGTGACTCCTGCCCTGGCCCAAGGGAGTTTCTTTGGGACAACAGGGAGGGAGCCTGGGAGACACAGAGACAACCCTCGAGAGGCCAGGGGGACAGAAAGGGGCTCTGAAAGAGGAAAGGAGGGACAAGAAACAGAAACTAGAAGGGTCAGAGAGGGGAAGAGATTGACACACGGAGCGACAGACGCCCAGAGAAGCTGTGGGCAGGGGATGGGGCTGCACTCGAGGCGGCCGGAGGAGAGAGGCTGGCATGGGGGCTGCCGGGGAATGAAGGTTCCAGAATGGAGTACCCAGTCAGGCGGCGGGACGAAGAGGGTCCAGAGCCATAGGGAGAACCCCTGGGCAGTCACCGCCACAGGCTCGTCCCTGCTCCCTCTGCCTCTGGGTCTGTCTGCGTCTCCTCTGGGGCAGGGTCTGGCTCTGGCTTCGGCTCTGCCATCTGGGTGGGTCTCCCTTTCCCTCCCTCCCTGTCTCTGTCTTTATCTCTCCCCGTTCTCCAGGGTGATCTCTGGCAGTGAACAGCTTATAACGTTGAGCCTCTGATATATCTTCCATCCGACTTTTATCTCTAGGTTGATATATTTCTTTCATATACCCCACTGTTTCTGTTTTCAGATTGTTCCATATTCTGATTTTGTTGAAAACCTTATTTTTTCCATATATCTTTCTTCCATATATCTTTTCTTTAACCTTATCTTGTCTTGATGTCTTGATAGCATCTTTGTCTTTCTTCTTGTATATGATAATAACCTTTTCTATATCTTGTTTATGCGTGTAGACCTTTATCTTGTTCCATCTTGTTCTTATATGCCTTTTATATACTTTTTTTTTTTTCTCCTCTCTGCTCTCCACCCACCAGCCCAATCTGTCAAATCTCTAGAGACCCCACAGGAGGGCAGGGGGAGCAAGGGCTGGCCCTACGGGCAGCCCAGGGCGTGGGAGGCTGCCAGATCCTGGGCCTACTTCCCAGCCATGAAGGATGGAAGCTGATGAGGATCGAGGCTGGACCCTGGTCCCCTGGGACGGCTCCCATCCTCCCCTTGAAGCCTCCTCCCTCCACCCCCCGCTGAGGTCACACTACAACTATGTGGGCCTGAAGGCCTGGCAGGCTCCTGGCAGCCCCAGGCAGACCAGGAGGGTTGGAACGGAGGGGTCAGAAGAAAGCGAGGGTCCCTAAGCTGACTCTTTGTCCCCCCCCGCAGGCTCCCAGGCTGAGGTGGACCCTTTTGTGACGAGCCCAGAGAACATCACTGGGGCCCGGGGACTCATGGGGGCCCTTCGGTGTGAGCTCCTGGTTCACGAGGAGCCCCCTGAGGTGTCCTGGCTTCGGGATGGACAGGTCCTAGAGCTGACGGACAGCACCCAGATCCAAGTGCCCCTGGATGAAGATGGAGAGGATGACTGGAAAGTGATCAGCCAGCTCAGGTGACCAGCCATGACCTTGCGTCCCTCCTGAGCCCTGTCCCCGGCCCCCGCCTCCATCACGTAGTGGGTGAGAAGTCCCCGTCAGGAGCCCCACCTGACTCGGAACCCCAGCTTGGCTACCCCGTAACTGTTTGGCTTCCAGCCCGTGACATCACCCCAGGTTTCGCTTTCCCCTTCTGTAAAAGGAGTTAATCATAGTGCCCGCTTCTGAGGCCGTTCGTGCTTCCAGTCCAGAGCCCCCGCTCTCAGTTCTGATGACCCCCTCCCAGTGTCCAGCTCTAACCCTGGACCTCTCTCCCTCCTCTGTCCCTGTCAGGCTCTCGTCCCTGCAGCTCTCGGACGCGGGATGGTACCAGTGTTCTGTGGTCCTGGGAGGAAGGACTTTTGTGTCCCGGCCCGGCTACGTCGGGCTTGAGGGTGAGCCCTGGGCTCAGAGGTCATGGGAGGTCAAGAATCCTGAGAGGTCAAAGGATGCTGGAGGATCTTGGGGGTTCAGGAAGCCGGGGTCCATAAATTATTGGGGGCAGGAAAGGGTGGGATTATGTGTCTGGGAAAGAAGACATCTTGGGGGTCGTTGGATGTCCTGCGGTCAGCCATGCTTGGGGTAGGACATTCTGGGGTCAGATAAGGAGTCACAGGCATGACTTAACCTTCTCCCCACCCCTCGCCCAGGGGCCTCGCTTCCTCATTGGTGAAATGGGATGAGATGTCAGACATTCTGGAAAAGAAACATGAGGGGCTCAGATGTCCTGGGGGGGGGCCTGACATTATTGGGGAAATCAGGTGTCTTGAGGCAGAAGCCTGAGGGGACAGACACAAAGTTAAAGATCCTACAGCCTCCAACAGCCTAGCAGTGAGTCAGACACCTGGGGTGCTCAGAGGGACCCAGCCTTTACCCCCACCCACCCACCCAGGCTTGCCCTACTTCTTGGAGGAGCCTGAGGACAGGACTGTGGCTGCCAACACCCCCTTCAACCTGAGCTGCCAGGCCCAGGGGCCCCCAGAGCCCGTGGACCTACTCTGGCTCCAGAATGCTGTACCCCTGGCTCCAGCCACGGGCCACGGCCCCCAGCATGTACTGCGTGTTCCAGGTGAGTCCAGGAATGCGGCCAGCTCAGCGGAGAGGCCTGGGCAGGATGGAGGTGGGGACCGAGGGAGTGCTTCATGCCTCTGAGTGGATGTCTGCCTGTCCTTCTGTCCTTCTCTGCCTGTCCCTCTGTCCTTCTCTGCCTGTCCCTCTCTGTCCGTTTCTCTCTTGGTCTCTGAGTCTGCCTCTGCCTCTCCGTCTCTGTCTCCTCCCTCCTCTCCGGATGCTTCCTCCATCTCTGTCTCCGGGCTCCATCTCTCTCCTGTTCCGTGTCTCTCTGCTCTTTCTCCCTCCACTTACCCCAGCCTCTCTCTCTGAATAGAATTCTTTGTCCTGGGTTTCCTCCGAGCTGTTTCACGGCCCAAGTGTGTGTGGGCCTGATGGCCCTTTGTCAGCCCTTGACCCCAAGCAGGACACCAGAATTCACCGTGCCCTCCTCAATTCCACCTCCCCTACTCTGCCCACCTCTGTCACTGAAGGCCCACAGCAAAGAGCCTGGAGCAAAGACGGGGGGAGAAAGTGGGAGATGGAGCATGACAGATACAGAGAGAGAGAAAACCAGACACAGGAAGGCATAAACCACAAAGGTAACCCAAGATGGACAGACACAGGACAGGAAGAGCTGAGTGATAGGGGAACCCCCGTCCCCGAGCCTCAGAGTAACCATCCCCTTCTGGGACCTAGCATGGGGTCACACAGAGGTCAGAGGCAGTGCTGGGGGACCGTGGGTGCAGGGGGCTCCCCCTCACTAAGGAAGGAGAGAGAAACACAGAACGGGGAGGCCCGATCCCTCGGAGGGAGCTGGCAGGACCCTGAAGGGTGTCAGCTTCCGGCTCCCCCAACCTGCTCTGGCCTCTGCTGGCATGGGGAGGGGGACCCTGGCTGCGGGTCCCTGGGTGGAAAGAGGTGCCCACATTCCCGGCATTCTGGGGCCCTGAGTGTATAAGAGAGCCATGGCGAGAATGCCAGCCTCCGTAGGGGTGACTCAGGCCTGTGGCTCTGGGGTCTGAGTCAGCCTGGCAGGACCCCAGGGAGGAGGAGGGAGGGGGTTTGGCCCCCCACTCCATCCCAAGAAGGAGAACTTGGGGGACCACAGGTGTAAGAGCGTCTGGGCGTATAATCCGTACGTGGTAGAGCCATGTGTGGGGAGGATCTGTGTGTGTGTGTCCCAGTCTGTGAGGGGGTGTCTCTGTGTGTGTGTCCCAGTCCAGTGACGTGTTCCCTGTGTGTGTCCCAGTCTGTGGGGGTCAGTGGGCGACACTGTATCCAGTGTTTGCATCAACCTTACAAGAGTGTGTCTTAACAGGAGCCAGCTTCTGTGGGCTGGAGTGTGTGTGTGTGTGTGTGTGTGTGTGTCTCAAGAGATGTTTCTGTCAGCTTGGGTGACTTGTCTCACTGTGTTTCAGTCTTTGGAGTATGTCTGTAAGTTTCTCAGGGCCGTCAGAGTGTGTGTGTGTCCCTAACAATAGTGTCACCCTGCATCTGTCCTTTGTGTTCGTGTGTTCACAGCTGTGACTTACTGTGTGAGGGTGGAGTGTGTATGAGTGTAGAGGGGCAGAGATGGCAGTGTGCTCTGTACACCTCCGGTGTAGAGGCGACAATGTCAGTTCACAGGTGTGTGCCTCTGGGCACAGATGTGTCTTGGTGTGGGCTTCTGTTTCCTTGGAGTTAGAATGTATCCATGGGCAATGTGGTGGGGTTCTCGGTGTGTTTCCACTGACTGTGGCTGTGTATTTACATGTCTGTGTCTATGTCCGTGAATGTCTCTGTGGTGGTTGTGGATATGTCACAGGGTGAGCATGTTGGCATGTGACTCTGTCACGTTGGCCCCCGTATTTGTGTGTGTCTGTGTCTGTGTGTGATTCACAGCAAGCGGTAACAACACACTTCTGCTCTCCCTGTGGACTGGCTGGCCCAATGGCCTCTAGGTGGATGACCATGGGTGCTTAAAAGCCAGCGTGTAGATATGTATCAGTGCCACCTATGTGCACATGGCCTTGTCTCCACGCTTGTGTGTCTGCCGCAGCCCTATGTGTCTTAGCAAGTGTGTGCTTCTGTATTAGTTCACATCTCGGTGACTGTGTCTGAAATACTGAGTGTGTCAGGCTGTGTTTTGATGGCTTGGCTGTGTTTCTATGTGAGCAAAGCCTCATTTACTTCTTTAGATCCTAGCGTGTATGTTTGTCCACTTCATCTCAGTGTAAAATTGTTGCTTGATGTGCGCATCTCAATCTGCAGGGAGGTTTGTGTGTCTGTCAGCTGCAGCCTAGGTGTACATTTTACCAGGTGTTTGTAGTCAATGTGTGCACGTTTGTTTGTGTTTATGCTCATGTCTCTTCATGCGTGTGCATCATCGTCAGCCTCTGTGTAAGTCACCAAGTGTGTATTTGTCACTGTGCGTTTGTGACGGCATCGCCCGTGTGTAGCTTAGTGCATGCGCGTTTTCTGTTTTTGTGCCAGTAACGGTCCCTAAGTGTTAAGTGTGATTCATTGTGGGGAGAGGCGGGGCTGTGTCAAGGAATTTCATCCGTTTGTGCTCCTGTCCCTCAGTCTGACTCAGTGCATGCCCCCTCTCTCCTTCGTCCCTCTCATTCCCTCCGAAAGAGCACGGGGAGGGGGAGGGGCAGGAGCCGAGGGCGCGCGGGACGTTGCATCTGGAAAGCGCATCTGGAGCGGGCCTCCTCAGCTATGGAGGAAGAGTCCACCGGAGGGGAGGGGTCCGAGGCCCCTTCTCCCTGCTCCCCCCTCCCTCAAGGTGCCGGGGCCTGGGAAGGGGGATCCTGAGCCGCGCCCCACGAGGCCGGAAGTGCGCTGTAAGGGGGGCTCCCAGGACTGACTCACGCGGGGGCAGGAATGCTGCGGTCGGAACAGGACCAGCCTCCAGAACCCCCCTCCTGCCCAGGGCTCCTCTGCCGGGCAGCTTGAGCTCCAGGGCAGTGACCCTGACGAGCTCCCACGTGCCAGGTGGCTGGACAAGACCCAGGCTCCCCGCCCCCCGCTGCCCCCGCTGCCGCCTGCCTGGGGCTGTCCTGTCCCTCCCTCCGGCAGCCCCGGCTGCGGGCGGGCACCTGACCTTGGCTGGAAACTGGCGCCTGGGCAGAGGAGCCAGGACCTTCCCTGCCCACCCCCTTCCGGCCTCGGCCGCTTTCCCTCCTTCCACTCCCTCTGCTGACTAAGAATAGGAAACTTTGTGTCTGCGGGTAGATGGTGGTGGTGGGAACATAGGCGCACACGCGCAGAACAAACGCGAGAGAGGCACGCAAGCCCTGGACATCCACACGGGGCCACGGGCAGACGGGCACAGAGCCGCAGTCACACGCGCAGCCTTAAGACTTGGTCCTCTTTGCGTCCTGTCGCCCGGTGTGTGCGCATCTGTGTATATTGTGTATCTCTGTGTTTGTGTATCTGTGCTGTGTGTTTGTCTCTGTACTTGGTATGTGCACGTGTGTGTGTGTGTGTGTGTCTTCTGTCTCCTTGTGTTCCCATCACCACCACCCTGGGGAGAGGAGGCGATCCCCCTCCATACACACCCAGATACACTCTTAAGTACACACGCATATACACGTAAATGCGTTCACTCCTTCAGCAAACATTTGTGGAGCCCCTATTGTACGCCAGGCCATCTTAGGGCCCAGGGGATACGGCCAGGGACGAGAGAATCAGACACCGCTGCCGTCTTGGAGCTGGCCCGCTAGTGGAGTTGACAGAGAGTGAACAAGGCACACGAGTCACATGTAAAGGACACTGGGATGAGACGAACCAAAGAGAAAAGGGAATTCGGGAATTCAGCTGCATATGCAGGGAGGCTCCGACTTTCAACAGGGGGCTCAAGGACGGGGTGACTAGATGGGGTCTGAGCAGCAGACGTGAAGGAGCGGGGAGTGAGCGGTGGACAGTCTGTCCCAAATAGGCGGGACGAGTGTGATGTGTGCTTCCCAGAAACGCCAGGAGGCCGTGTGGCTAGAACCGAGGCGCGTGACCGAGGGAGCGAGGGGGTGCGGGCTGGTGCGGGCCGAGCTTATGAGTGACTAAATATCTCTAGATTTACACGGACCCCTGAGGGCCTGTTTCTTAAGTGTGCGTATTAGGTGTATATGCTCCTCCGTGTGTGCGGCTCGGTGTGGTTGTGTCTGTGCATCTATGTGAGTGTGTATCTCTGCATATGTGTCTGTGTCTTGCTCTGGGTATGTGTGTTTCTGTACGTGAGTGTGTGTTTCTGCGTGCGTCCATGTCTATAACTGTGTGTATTGTGTATGTGTCTCATGTACATGTACGGGTATGTGTATTTCCATGCGTGCCTATGTATAACTGTGTATCTGTGTCTGTGTGTATGTATTTGTGTGTCTTGGTATGTGAGTGTGTTTCTAGTGCGTCTATGTGTATGTACATGTGTCTCTGTGCACAAGTGTGTGTATGTGAGAGTGTCCTTGCGTGTGTCTACGTGTGTGAGTATGTATTTCTGTGTGTGAGTGTCTGTGCGTGTGTATATACACATGGATCTCTATCCGTGTGTGTGCGTGCCTGTATGTGGCTGCACCTTGTGTGTCTGTCTGGCGGGGTGTTAGGGCTGAGGCCTCAGGCCTGTCTTTGTGTTTAAGATGAAGGCTTGTGCTCCTCCCCACACATCTCCGTCCAAGCACGTGCCCCTCTGGGCTGCGCTGACCCTCTTGGGCAGGGCGTGGTAGGGGATGGCCCGGCGTGGCCCAGGAACCCCTCCTCCTTCCCCTCTCTGACACTGGGCCCCCCCTCATATGACTCCGCAGGCCTGAACAAGACGTCTTCTTTCTCCTGTGAAGCCCATAACGCCAAAGGGATCACCACATCCCGCACGGCCACCATCACAGGTGACGGGAAAGGCCGCTGGGGAGCTGGGTGTCAGAGGGTGTAGTGTTCGGGTCAAAGGTCAAGCCTGGGGCAGAGGGCATGGTGGGGAGGTTGGCTCAAAGGCCCCCCAGCTCAGTCTCGCCTCTCATCCCCACAGTGCTCCCGCAGCGGCCCCGTGACCTCCACTTGGTTTCCAGCCGGCCCACAGAGCTGGAGGTGGCTTGGACCCCAGGCCTGAGTGGCATCTACTCCCTCACCCACTGCACCCTGCAGGTGAGACTCAGATTTTGCTCACCTCCACCTCAGTCCCCCTTCCACTCACACCTGCAAGCCTCAGTCTCTCTCTGGGAAACCCCGTCCTGGCCATTTGTGTGTTAAGGGTCAGCAGAGCCTCGAGTTAAGCCAGAGGTCCTGGGTTCAAGTCCTGACCACCAGCTGCTGGCTGCATGAGCCTGGGCAGGTGACTTAACCTCTCTAGGCCTCAGTTCCCTCATCTATAAAATGGGCATAAAGGCTTGTTGTGAGAATTCAATGAATAATGCAAGTAATGAACTTAATATAGTGTCTGGAACATAGGAAACATGTAATCAACTATTCGCTGTTTTCGCTTTTTAAAAAGTATTAGTGATACTGACTTCTAGCCAGAATGGGAACCCAGAGCCATCTCTGGGTTCCCCCAGCCCTGACCACTCTGCACTGTCACTGTCTGGGGGTGAGTCTGTCTCCCCACTGGACTGTGAGTTCTGGGAGGGCAGGGCCAGGCTGTCTCAGTCACCACTGGGTCTTCATTATTGCCTAGCTCAGAGCCAGACAGATTAGGGAATTTTTGCAGAAACTACCTGACAGCTGAGCAGCTGAGGTGGGCCACACCCAGCCTTCTGCACCTAAGCTGCTCCTCCCCTAGAGTAAAAAAACAAACAAACAAACAAAAAACAGCTCTCTGAATACGAGGTCCAGTTCTGGCCGGAAGTTCTCTGTGTTTGGAAGTTGGAGTGAGGGTTGGACGGTGCCCGGGATGAGAGATGACAATTATTAATAATGGACAACTTTCACTGAGTGTCAGCTATGGGTTGAGCCTTGCGTACGGTTTTACACGCACCCTTTTGTGTGTTCGTGAAGTGCAGTCTACGTTTACACTCGTTTTCCAGATGAGAAAACTAAGGCCCAGAGTAGTTAAGCAACTTGCCCAAGGTCACAGCCAGGAAGTAGCAGAGGTGAGATTTGAACCCTTGTCTCACCAGATCCAAATGGTGCTCCCTACCTCCTTAAAGAACGTTTAGAGCCAGGGCTTGATTAAAATGGAGCTGTCGTTCTTATAATTACAAGCCCTGAGCACGGCCTCATTCGCTTGTCATTTTAACCGTGGAAGGTAGTGGCTGTTATCTTCCCATTTTCAAGGTAAGAAACTGAAGCCCAGAGGGACGGGGAGTGACCGGCTCTCCCCACTGACTGAAAAATGATGAAACCGATTCAATCTCAGAGTCTGGGCTGATTTGGGAAAACCTCAAATGCCAGGTCAGGTGTCAGCTGTACCCCGACCCCACACCCATCCAGTGTCCACAGGAAAGCAGAAGTGTGTTCTCTTCCCTCTGCAGGTCTCACTTCCTGCTGTGTACAGACTGGGCCAAAGGGTTCAAATAGGAGGGTCATGGGCATCCCAGGGAAAAGGGAAGTGGAAGTGGGTATGGGGAGGCTCGCTGTCTGCATCCTTGTCCTCTTTGTCCCAGAAGAGGTTCCTCTTCCAGTCTGTTGCTGTGGGTCAGAGAGCAGGCGTGGGGACAGCCTCCCCACCATCTGCCCACCAACTCCCTAGGCCTTGGGGTGGTATTGTCTCCCCATGTGGGGGCTGTGTGCCTTTGGGCAAGCGGCTAAACCTCTCTGGGCCCCTGTTTCCTTGTCTGTAAAATAGGAATGAAGAAAAGAAATTGCCACTGTGGGGTGGTGGTAAGAAGTTAGTGAGTTCATCCCAAAATGAGCTTAGCAGGGTTCCCGGCACATAGGTAGCACCTAAGAAATGTTAGCTGACGTGCAAACCAGTTTGCATGCTGCGCAGATGTATTCCCCAGCTGTGGCCATGCCATCCTGATCATGCGGTTCTCGGGGACCAGGTGGGTGTGCCAGCGTGTGCCACTGTGCAGGGCGTGAGGAGTTGGACACTCGTTGATGGGCAGGCTCACACGCAAGCACGCAAACTACCAATCACGACAAACACTCAATATATACAGGCGCTCCTCTAAACGCTTAGGAGCGTGAGTTCAGTTGACCCTGTGAAGTAGGGAGCCATTGTTTTCCCCCCATTTTACAGACGAGGAAACCGAGACTCAGAGAGGGAACATCTTGCCAGAGGTGGCTTTTGCAAGTGATGACAGAGCCACGTGTGTGTGCAGTTGGGTAGTCTCCTCACTTTGCAAATGCAGATGCCCGTGTGGCGCTGGCATGAAGCTGCAGCACACACACACACATCCTTGCGAAGTTGTGTAATCACTCTAGGACCGCCACCATCGTGTGTTGTGTGACTGCCTCGTGAGAGTGCGTGGCCATCCTGTCCTCATGCCCTTTCCTCTCCCCAGGCTGTGCTGTCAGACGATGGGGTGGGCATCAGGCTGGGAGAGCCAGACCCCCCGGAGGAGCCCCTCACCTTGCAAGCATCGGTTCCCCCTCACCGACTTCGGCTGGGCAGCCTCCGTCCTCACACCCCTTATCACATCCGTGTGGCGTGTGCCAGTAGCCAGGGCTCTTCACCCTGGACCCACTGGCTTCCCATGGAGACGCCGGAGGGAGGTAAGAAGGAGCCAGGGAGGGGGAGACGTTGCCCGCTGCCCCGCTGGACCTCGCTCACGTCAGTGCCACCCCCAGCATCTCCTCTCACCCACTTAGCCCGTGTGGCCTCCATCTCCTTCCTGTCCAGTCCCCCACTCAGCACAGCCCACTGGCGTCTCTCCCGGACCCTGTCCCTATGCTTCCGTTCCTGGGAGGCCTGCACGAATTGCCCACATGCATGCCCTTTGCACCCTGCCCCCACTTCCTGGGAACAGGGGCGGGGGTCAGGAAGAGGTGGGGGTGCCAGCTTCCCCTCTTCCCTGTCCTCCAGTGCCCCTGGGCCCCCCTGAGAACGTTAGTGCCATGCTGAATGGGAGCCAAGCCCTCGTGCGTTGGCAGAAGCCAGCGGCGCCCCTGCAGGGCACCCTGTTAGGGTATCGGCTGGCCTATCGAGGTCAGGACACCCCCGAGGTGGGTGCTGCTGGCTGGGGTCGGGTGGAGGAGCTGGGGAGGAGGGAGATGGGGAAGAGAAGATGATAGGCAGACATGACAGCTGTGCCGGGCGGTAGTGTGCAACCCCGCCTGGGACCTAGGAGAGCCGGTGTGGGAACGTTAGAGAGGCCTGGGGGAGGGGGAGGGAGTGGCCATCCACAAATCATCGTAAAAAGCGGTTCAGTCGACACATGTATGTACTCTGATGATTTTACACTAGATAGTTGCACAGCATCTTGAGGAAGAGGTTCCTTTTCCTACCTTGCACAAAGGTCTTGAGTGAACAGCACCCCTGGGGGCTTGAGAGATGGGGTGGGAATGAGGGTGGAAATTAGAAGGGGACAGAGAGATGAGGGCGAAAAGCTGGGAGTTCAGCTCTTCGACAAAAGTACCGTGTGCCGCACACTGAGCTAGGACCTGAGGACGTGGCGGTGAATGAGACAAAGTCTTGTCCTGGTGGATCTGATGTTTTAGTGGGCACGGGATGGAGCGTGGAGATGAAAGGAGGGAGATTAGGATGAGGGTCGGAAGAGGTAGGGGAGGAGGGGCTGGAGACGAGGAGAGAAAGATGGGGAGTTGAGGCGGGCAGGGGGAGGGGGGAAAGGCTTCTACGTTAGGGGCCTGAGGCTCCACCCTGACGCCACGTTTGGACGTCTCAGGTACTGATGGACATAGGGCTAAAGCAAGAAGTGACCCTGGAGCTGCGGGGGGACAGAACGGTACCCAACCTGACGGTGTGCGTGGCAGCCTACACCGCCTCTGGGGACGGACCCTGGAGCCTCCCTGTGCCCCTGGAGCCCTGGCGCCCAGGTAACTCCAAAGCCACGCTCGGCTGCCTTCAAGCTCCCCACAAGGACCTCGTCTCTCTCAGATGCCCCTGACTTGCTCCTGGCAACTTTCAGTGTTACTCCAGTCTAGGCTCTGTGCCTGCCTGCAACCTTACTGAGAGCCTCGCTCCTTCACTCACGTCTCGCCAGACTTGCTGTCCCTGAGCATGTCCTCCCTCTGTCTTCTCTCCTCACAGGGCAAAGACAGCCAATGCACCAGCTGGGTAAGGGCTTTGGCACCTCCTCTCTGCCCTCCTTTCCCTCAGGGCCCAGCGAGGACCCCATTACCACACACATGGGGTTCGCACCTCCCTTTCGTGTTTCTCAGACTCATCACTCTGATCCTCTCCTTCTTGAGTTTGTGTGGTCCCTGAATAGCCAAGCACATTGTAGGTACTCGGTGAATGGTAGACGGGTGGGCGGATGGATGGATGGATGGATGGACGGATGGACGGACAGATAGACAAACCGACTGATGAGTTATCCCCCTCACGTTCATCCCTCTCAAATATTTCTCAACGATTCTCAAATATTCCTCTTACACCCATAATTCATTCTTTAATTCATTCTTCTGTCCTTAAATAGTCCTCGCATGCCTCCCTGCATTTCTTTGCATACCCTTTCCACACTAACTCACCCTCCTTTCACACTCATCCCATCATAATCCTTCACCCCTCACACGTCCCTCCCAAACCCAGTGCGTTCGCAAACTGCACACGTTTTGCACGTTCACCATCCATTTCACGTGGCAAACATTAAAAAGACGTTCGGTCCACACTGTCTCACACTCTACGACTCTCCTTGCACGCCGACGGGACACTGCTTACACATCACTGCCTCACCCCTAGCCAGTCCTAACCCAGTCCCACTCTACACGCACCCACGCCCAACTCCTGGCACACTCCGCCCAACTCCTGGCACACTCCGCACACACTCATTCTCTACTCTTTACATAGCCACTACTATCCTTCTGACACATCTTTCCCTTTCACCCCCTCCTCCTCGTCTGTCCTTTTACATGCTCATTGCACACTCTTCTCCATCAAAGTTAATCCTCACAGACAACTGCTCACTCTTTGTATCTAAAGCTCCTTATGTATTCCTCTCTCGTATACCCCAAACTCCTCCTCTGACGTTCTGTGCTCACTCCTGTGCATACCACACCCCTCTGCACGTTTCTTCCACTCTCACCCCTCGCTTTAGGAAGGCCGTTTCATAGTCATCGCACACTCCTCAAACATACTCATCGGTCGTTTGTCCCAGAAGCCTCACGGTCCTGGCACGTTCTCTGTGCGTGCTTCACGCGCCCATCCTCCACTGCGTGCATTCTCTCCCCTACTCCCGTTTTTCCACACCCTGGGTCTCCCTCCATGCGCAGTCGTCACACATATCACACACCCCCACAGTACTTGAGATTCGCTCACGCCCGCCCCGCGCCCATCCAGCCCATCTTGCATACTCTTAACCCATCCACCACGAGTCTTTCGCGCCCATCTCACACCCCTTCCACACTCATCACATCCTGCTCGAGTGCGCATTCCACTCTTACCTCACCTCACCCATCCTACGAGTCCCACGCTCCTCCTTTAATGCTTATTCGTATCACAGTGAGCCCTGCCCTGCCCTGCCCAGCCCAGTCTCCCTAGATATATCAATGTACCCATCACAGGCCTCCTCAAATATATCCACATCTGCCTCCCCTCAACGTTACCCCCTTGGGTCCCAAGGAGCTAGACTCAGGGCCTCAGCATGACCTGTCCCCTATGCCCCTGACAGTGAGTGAACCCCCAGCCCCCGCCTTCTCATGGCCCTGGTGGTATGTACTGCTGGGAGCCGTTGTGGCCGCCGCCTGCGTCTTCATCTTGACTCTGTTCCTCGTCCACCGGCGGAAGAAGGAAACCCGCTATGGGTGAGTTGGACCTCCATGGGTAGGGAGGCTAAGGTGGACTGAGATGAAGAGGCTGGAGGTGGGCAGACCAGGAGGAGGATGGTGCAGGAGGAGAGGTGGCCGAGTATTGGAATGGGGGCGAGGGTCTGGGGAATGAACGGAAGGCAGAAGGCAGCAGTACAAGACATGCTCAACAAGGTCTGGAGCAGACAGCAGGCAGGGCTTGGGGATGGGATGGTGCTCGCTTTTACTGCTGGCAAAGGGAGGGCGTTCCACAGGGTTCTGCCCTGCCCTCACCTCCTCCCCATTTTCCCCAGAGAGGTGTTTGAACCAACAGTGGAGAGGGGTGAGCTGGTGGTCAGATACCGCGTTCGCAAATCCTACAGTCGCCGGACCACTGAAGCCACCTGTAAGTGAACCAACCCTATGCCTCCCTGCCCTGGTTTGAGGATAATGAGTTTGAAGATTTAGGCTTCTATAGATGCGTGAACCAAAAGTTTCTGAGGGCCTTGGAATACTAGTATGTTAGAACCACAGATCCAAGAAACAATGGAATTGTGGAACCACACAGAACTTTAGAATAATAGAATCTTAGACACAGTAAATCTTAGAAAAGCAAATCTCAGAGCCATAGGATCTTAGAGCAACGTGGTGATGGTGGTGGTGGTGGTGGTGATGATGATGAGATGATTATGATGCTGATAATGACAGCTAACCCTAGCACTTCTTATACGACAGGCGCTGTTCTAACTGCTATACACATGTCGCTTTATTTAATCTTTACAATAACCCAGTGAAGTAGGTGCATTATCTCCCCCACTTCACGGATGAGAAAGCTGTGGCATATAGTGGTGAAGTAACTTGCTCAAGACCCCACAGCCTGCCAGTCGGAGAGCTGGGATTCAAACCCAGGCAGTTTCACCCTGACGTCCATCCATCCTCTTAACTGTGTCTTGGAATTATAGAATGGTAGAGAAAAAAACCTATTGAGCTGCTCGCTTATCATTTGTGCAGATTATACTTCAACGAAAAGCTAAGGAATATATTTAACAACCGGTATGGCAGGATGCTGACCAGTCGGGGTGCAAAGTTATGTGCTGAGCTCTAACCTTTCAGCTGCTGCTCTGGGGGAAGGTCCAGGGACTCCAGAGGAGGAGCTAAGCTAGGGGTGGGGGGTGCTCAGGGCAGTAGCTATTTCTGAAATGAATGTAAGAGTATTTCAATAGTTTAACAATGGTTATAAGCTTTATGGAGAGTGTCTGTCGCCTGAATGTCCGCTCAGCTCCGTGGCTCTGTTCACGCCCACCCCCCACGCAGTAAACAGCCTGGGCATCAGTGAGGAGCTGAAGGAAAAGCTACGGGATATGATTTTGGCCTAAAAAAATTATAGGCTTGGTACCATAAACTCTTAGGATCTTGAAAATCATAGAATCTTAGAACTGTAGACTGTCCTTTAGAGCAGCGGTCCCCGACCTTTGTGGCACCAGGGACCGGTGAGAATCTAACGCCTGATGATCTGAGGTGGAGCTGTGGCAGTGATGCTGGCGCTGGGGAGCGGCTGCAAATACAGATGAAGCTTCGCTTGCTCACCTGCCGCTCACCTCCTGCTGTGCGGCCTCGTTCCTAGCAGGCCAGGGACCGGTACTGGTCCATGGCCTGGGGATTGGGGACCCCTGTATTAGAGGATTATAGAGTTATGAAGGGTCCCAGCTAAGGAGGAACATCAGAAGTCACCCAGTCAAATCTCTTCATCTTTCCAGTTGGGTAAACTTAAATCCAGAAGGAAAAAGAACAGAGTTAGGTCTCTTCTTAGCCCACAGTGAGAAGGCTGCCAGGCCCCAGGGAGATAATGGAAAGGGCTGGGAAAGACATTTATTTAAGAGGAGAAGGAAGAGGAAGCGAGGAGGTCACAGTGACCTAACGGAATAGCATGCAGCACCAGTTCGCAAAGTGTGATCCAGTCCCTGGGGGTCCCCGAGGCCTTTGCAGGGGGCCCGTGAGGTCAAAACTCTTCTCGTCATAATACCAAGACGCTCGTTGCTCTTTTGCACTCTCATTCTCTCATATGCATTCCGTGGAGTTTTCCAGAAGCTCCCTAATGTATGATGATGTCATCACTCTGTTAGTTGATGGATCACGTGCTCATGTATTCTTTATTTTTTATTTTTTTAAGTGAGGCAACCTTTGGTTGACCTCACAGATTGCAATGACCTTGTCAGCTTACAATTCCTTATTTTTTATTTTTTACGCCTACAGCACCTGGTCTTCCTAAGTGGTCTCCAATCCAAGTACTAACCAGGCCCAACCCTGCTTAGCTTCTGAGATTAGATGGGATCGGGCTTGTTCAGGGTGGCATGGCCGTAGACTGTGTATTCTTGTGTTTTAAAAATCTATTCGTTTTAACTTTGAATACAGTAAATGTCAATATATGTATAACCTACATAAATGAAAGCTCTCTGCAGCCCTCCATAAGTTTAAGAAGGTAAAGGGGGCCTGAAGCCAATGAGTTTGAGAACTGTTCTTACACAGCAATGAAAATGAAGAAATTACAACTACACACAACTAAACTGTCTCACAGGCATTACGATGAGTGAAAAAAGCCAGACACAAAAGAGAACGTAATGTGTGATTCCGTGTTTACAAACGGAGAAGGCTAATCTGTGGTGAGAGAGGTCAGGAAAACGACCCCCCGAGAGGGCAGGTCATGGTCCATTCTCAGTCCGGGCACTAGCTACACTGTTGGGTTTGGTTTGTGAAAACCCACTGAGCTGCTCACTTATAATTTGTGCAGAATATACTTCAATGAAAAGCTAAGGAATATATTTAACAAGCGGTATGGCAGGATGCTGACCAATTGGGGAGCAAAGTTATGTGCTGAGCTCTAACCTTTCAGCTGCTGCGCTGGGGGAAGGTCCAGGGACTCCAGAGGAGGAGCTAAGCTAGGGGTGGGGGGTGCTCAGGGCAGTAGCTATTTCTGAATGAATGTAAGAGTATTTCAGTAGTTTAACGACAGGGATAAGCTTTATGGAGAGTGTCTGTCGCCTGAATGTCCGCTCAGCTCCGTGGCTCTGTTCACGCCCACCTCCCATGCAGTGAACAGCCTGGGCATCAGTGAGGAGCTGAAGGAGAAGCTGCGGGATGTGATGGTGGACCGGCATAAGGTGGCCTTGGGGAAGACCCTGGGAGAAGGTGAGCCTCCGCAGCGCATGCACGTGCGCGCACACACGCACCCCTGCGCCGTGACGTCCTTCACTTCCCCGCCCCACGCAACCTCAAGAAACCAGTCCCCATGGGGCCCCCCCGATGTCCACGTCTCCCTCTGGTTCCGCACAGGAGAGTTCGGAGCAGTGATGGAGGGCCAGCTCAACCAGGACGACTCCATCCTCAAGGTGGCTGTGAAGACGATGAAGAGTGAGTCTGCGCAGGCACGTGCACACGTGTGGGACCCCTACCCCCGGGCACGCACGTATTAACTCATTTCATCCTCTCAGATTTACCCCATCCTGTGGCCCCAGGCTCCTGCCCCATGCCACCAAGGAAGCAGAAGTGCAGAAAAGTTAACAGCAAATTAGCCTCACACTACAGGACCCCAGTGTTTCCAGGCAGGAAACGGAGTCCCTGCTAGGTACTTCGACAGAAGGAATTTAGTATGGGGAGATTAGTACGAAGGGGTAGGAAGGCCTGGAGGAACTCCGGGGCCCAGCGAGGCGACCTGCAGATGAGCAGCGGTGCGTCATGTGCACCCCCACGGCCTGGTACTGGTCCCGGCAGAGGAAGGAAGTGGTGTTACCAGAGCCCACAGCCAGGGACGCCCGGCAGGATTTGGGAATCACAGAATTCGGGGAAACCTTGCGAGAGCTTGAAACACAACAGAGACATAGTCACACCGAGGCCATACTGGAAGCAGAAATAGAGAGAGTGAAATAACCCGGGTGCTCCCCTCCTCCTCCCACCTGCCAATCTCCCATCAGTGCTTCCCACTGGCAAACTCCCATAAGAATCCAGTAGGGAAGGGAGCCTGGGAAATGTAGTTTTTAGGCGCCAGCCCCACGCGATACATAGCAGAACGGGAAAGGTCTGGAATGAGGTACACCTGGCTTTATCATCGATCAGCTGTGTGATCTCATTCCTCTCTGAGCTGCCCAGTCCTCATGTGGAAAAAGGATCATAATGTCTCTACCTCCTAGGGTGTTGTGAGGTAAAGCGCTTAATGCCTGGGCTGGCACGTAGTACGTGCAGTTGAGGTGGACTGTGCCTGTATTATTTACATCATCAGAGAAGGTGGGAGCTGGTCCAGGGTCACACAGCACAGGAAGTCCAGGGCAGGAAGTCCTTTCCACACAGGGAAGAAGCACAGAGGGTCAGGCTGAGGCTAGAGGTAAGGTAGGAATGATCCTTTCTGAATCACAGGGCCTAGAAGCTTGGGTTATGGAGTCATCACTCACTCACCCACTCACTCGCTCACTCATTCATTCATTATTGAGCTCCTCCTATGTACCAGGTTATGTTCTTGACTTGAATGTGAATCCCGGCTGTGTGACCTTGCACAAGTCACTTTGCCTTGATGAGCCAGTGTGTCCTGAGCTGTAAAAATGGGAATAATCATATGGATGGACCCCCAAGGCTATTGGAGATGCACTGGGATGCAGCCTGGAGTGGTTCGCACACATGGACCCAGAGGCAGAGTGCCTGGCTTTGAACTCTGCCTATTCCACTTGCAAGCTGTGTGTGCCCTCAGGCATGTTCCTTAACCATGTGTGGCTTGGTTTCCCCATCTTTAAAACATCTTTAGCACCTACAAGGATTAAATGAGTTAATATATGTCCAGCGCTGCGTACAGCGCCTGGCACTTACTAATCACGTTTGATGATGGTGACGATGGTGTGAAGGGGGAGGAGGAGTCCTCCCTCCTCGTCCCTCCCCTCCTCCTCACCCACCTTCCTCTCGCCCCCAAGTTGCCATCTGCACAAGGTCGGAGCTGGAGGATTTTCTGAGCGAAGCTGTCTGCATGAAGGAATTCGACCACCCCAACGTCATGAGGCTCATCGGTGAGGGGGGTGCAGATTTAGGGAGTCTATAGGCTCGTGAAGACCCCTCCCTGTGGCACTGGGAAGGTGGAACCTCCAGGCTCCTTGTCACCCCCTCTCTCAGAGCCAGCAAGCTCTCCCCTCCTTCTCTCCCTCAGTTTGGAATGTGACTTCTGACCTTTTCCAGAAATAGCTGAGGTCCCTAGGAGGGCTGGGGAAAAATTCCTGGGAACAGTGCTGGAAATGGCTTCTCTGAAGCTTGGTCCTTGCCACCCCACACGACAATTGGGAGGCCAGATTTGATGGGGAGGGAGAGACACATCTGGAGGAGGGGGCGGCTTCCCCTTCTGTCCACCTGGAGTGACAGGGCTGCCCGGGGGGCTCAGGCGTCTGTTTCCAGGGATCCGAACGAGAGGGTTTCCCAGCACCTGTGGTCATCTTACCGTTCATGAAACATGGAGACCTGCACAGCTTCCTTCTCTATTCCCGGCTCGGGGACCAGCCGGTGGTGAGAGCATTTAATCATCTGGTCTACAAGTATTAATTGAGCACCTACCAGGTACCCAGCCCTGCTCAAACACTGCGAAGACCATGGTCACCAAGAACTTGCTCTCATGGAGCTGTCTTCCATTGGGGGGACCAGGCAATAAACAAGTTAAATAAATAAGCAAGATAATTTGAGTGCTAGGAAGGAAATAGAGTAGGATGAATGATAGGAGGCCAGGCATTCAGTTTCGATGGACAAGGCCTCACCGAGGAGGTGACCTCGAAGGAGCTACCTGGCAGGAGATGGGGAGACCTGGGAGGAAACAGTCCTGGCAGAAGGAACAACATGGGCAAAGGCTTAGAGGTGGGAACAAGCATGATCATTTGAAGACCAGAAAGGAAGCCTCTGGCTGGAGCGTATGTCGAGAGCAAGAACAGTAGAAGATCAAATCGGAGAGAAGACAGGAAGGAATATATAGGACCTCATTGGAAAGGGGTCGGATTTAATTCTTGAGCCGTGGGCAGGCATTGCAAGGCAGAGCAAGGCACACATAGGACGGGAAAGAGGGAGGAGGGATGGATCTCGGGGACTCTGCTGACCTCTACTCCCTCCTGCCCTGGACTCCCAGTTCCTGCCCACTCAGATGCTGGTGAAGTTCATGGCAGACATTGCCAGTGGCATGGAGTACCTGAGTACCAAGAGATTCATACACCGGGACCTGGCTGCCAGGAACTGCATGTGAGTGTTGGGCTTTCCAGAGACCATGTCCCTTCTTCGGGGAATAACTTCCCTCCTTCTGAAGATGAAAGAGGAGGCTAGACACACACACGTATACCCCTCAGGCAGGTCAAAACTCAAGACTGGGATAGAGAGGTCACCAAGGGGAGTGGGAAGGTCCCTGGAGGAAGTGAGCCTTGAACTGAGATCCTAAAGGAGTATTAGGATGTGGGGAGAGAAGAGGCAAGGGGGCAGACTAAGTAAGCAACATGAGGTAAGCAAAAGGGCAGAGCCGACTGATCTCTGTCCCCCTCCGTGCCGAATGTCTGGCCTAGGGCTGTCTTGGGAAGGGGCCGCCTTGGATGAGGAGATCAGACCACCCCACTAATGGGCAAGCAAAAAATAGGCCAGAACCAGGCCTACGGTGAGGGCAGGCTGTGCGTACGTGTGTGTGTGCGTGTGTAAACACAGGCTTAGAATATTAGTCCCGTTACAATGTTGGACTCACAGCTGGAGAACCAGAGAATCTTCTACAGGATGCTTAAATGTTCACGGCTCTTGGGAATATGGAAATGTATTTACTCCTCCAACTTTTTATTTTCAACAATTCCAGTCCTAGAGAAAAGTTGAAAGAATTGCATAATGAACACCCATGTATACCCTCCTTGTTGAGATTCTGCCACATGTCTGCCCTCTTCTCTTTCTCCCCTCGGCAATTTGAAAGTAAGTTGCCAAGATAGTGACACTTCACCCCTAAATCTTCAGTAGGTATCTCCTAAGGATAAGGACTTATGCCTAAATAATCATAATTCTGTTATCACACCCAAAAAATGATTAACAATAACTCCATAACATAACCTAATCCATATTCATATTCTTCCACTGTCCTCCAAAATGTCTTTTAGGGTTATTTTTACCCTGAACCAGGATCTATTCAAGGTCCCAATATTGCATTTGGTTGTTATGCCCCTCTGGTCTCTTTTAATCTAGAATAGTCTCCCCGTCACCACCTTTTTATATTTTATGGCATATTCTTTTGGAAGAGACCCGGCCAGTTGTCTTGCAGTAAGTCCTGTATATGTGTCTATTTCCTTGTGGTGCCATTTGCTCGTTCTTCTGTTCCCTGTATTTCCTGTTAACGAGAAAGTAGACCTAAAGGCTTGGACAGACCAGTCAAAATGGAAACTCGTTTATTTCTTAATTTGGGATGATCCTGGTCAAGTCCCCAGTATAACAATGACACTGGAAATCAGAGTAGAAAGCAACTATCATGCCCTCGTTGCTTTTTCGATAAGCGAAAATACTGAAATACTTCCTTACCAAGTTGGCAATTGCCCACCACCGCAAGACTGCCATGAGCTCCACAGCCACCAGCCTAGATGCCTGAGCATCGGCCCTCCCCATCCCCCTTCCATGACCCTCTGGACTTCTCCAGGACCCAGGAGTTAAAGTTTAACTCCTAGCATAGCAGGGGTCTCCATGGCCTCTGCCGATTGGTTACGGCCCAAGCCCATCGCCCTGGCTGGAAATCATCAATTCTTAAAAAAACAGAACCCCAGAAACCCAGACAGAAGCATCAGGGAGTCTTCTATTTCTGTAAAGCACAAAAAAGCAGCAAAAGTAATCCACACCGTTAGAAGTGAAGATCGGAGAAGTCCTTGGAGGGCTAGTTATAGGAAGGGAGGACTGGTAATGTGTTTCTTTCTTTTTCGTACTTAAAAAAATCGATGTGCACAATTGAGCTGTTTGCACTGAATAAAGTTTCCTTCCAAAAAAAATTGACGTATATTTTACATACACTAAAATATGCACATCTTAATGAATGGGTGCAGCTTAATGAATGTTTACATGTCTATAGACCCATGTAAACAACGGCCACTGGCTCAACAGAAAGCACATTTCTGGGCCCCTGCCAGCTCCCTAATACCCTTCCCAGTTGCTGCCCCAAGGGATGGATACGAGGCATAACCACTCTTCTGGACTTCTGTCACCTGTTCTTAAATGACTTATAAATGGAATCGTGCAGTTTGTACTCCTTTGTGTCCGGCATCTTTCGCTCAGCATGACGTTTTTTAGGTTAGTCCATATCGTGTGTGCATTGGTAATTTTGTTCTTTTTCTTTACTGTGCGATATTCCTTATATGATGTCCCACGATGTTCTGTTTCTTGATCTGGGTGCTGCTGGTTCCACAGGTGTGTTTGTGAAAATTCAGTGAGCTGCTCACTTACAGTTTGTGCAAGTTTCCGTATATGTGGTATACGTCAAGAAAACAGTTTTGTTTTGTTTTTAAATCGGAGAATCAAACCTAAGGAGCCTAAGAAGGACCTTAGAATCTGGGGCAAGGAAAGGAGACCGATCCCTACCCTCGAGCAGGACAGCCAGAGCTGGGAGGTGGAGATGCGCCTGAGAGTGAGGGCAGGCTTCCTGGTGGAGAGGGCCAGTGCCGTCACCCTGTTCCTCTCCCAACCCGGGCAGGCTGAACGAGAACATGTCTGTCTGTGTGGCGGACTTTGGGCTCTCCAAGAAGATATACAACGGGGACTACTACCGCCAGGGCCGCATCGCCAAGATGCCCGTCAAGTGGATCGCTATAGAGAGCCTGGCCGACCGCGTCTACACCAGCAAGAGCGATGTGGTACGTGCGCCCATAATGGGCACGGGGACCGGCGGTAGGGCGTGGCCTAATCAGCTCGCGGTGCACCTGGCGCGCAGGGGCCCGCCCACGTCTGGGATGTGGCGGGAGACTGTGAACCCGGGTATGGTCACGCTCGAAATAGGTACAGGCTCACGTGTGCAGGGTGGTAGGTTCTAAGTGGGATGTGTGGACAGTTCAGGTTAGGAGAGACAGCGATATGTAGACATGTACATAGCCAGGTCACGGAGGGCGATACACGAGACCATGTGTCCGTTAAGTGTGTAAATGTGTGCATAGGTGAGCATGTCTGTGTGCGCACGAAAGTTACCTCTGAGTGTATACCTGTGCCAGAGTGGTTCTGTGAATAGCTACGATGCACCCACAAAGACAGCTATGTATGCATGTGTACGTAAATGTGCCTGTACCTGTGACCTGTGTGCGGGCGGTGTCTCTGTGCTGGGGACACCCTCTAATTATCTCCCCTCTGCCCTGCCACAGTGGTCCTTCGGGGTGACCATGTGGGAGATTGCCACACGGGGCCAAACCCCATATCCAGGAGTGGAGAACAGCGAGATTTACGACTACCTGCGCCAGGGGAATCGCCTGAAGCAGCCGGTGGACTGTCTGGACGGGCTGTGAGGACCCTAGGAACCCCCACCCAACCCCAGACTTCACTCCCGAACCCGGAGCAGCCCACACTGGCCCTGATGTTTGCAGGACCCTGTAAAACCTGCACAGACTCCCTCAGACTGTTGGGAAGGCCACTTGCCCCCTCGCCGACACTCTCTGCAAGACCACTACTAGTCCACGGGGTCAATTAGCAAAAGGCTCTCTTTTTTTCCTTTGCCTTGTGTGTGGAGTGCAGGCTAGATTGTTCCCTTCGGCCAGGTGTTCATGGGCAGTAAATAGCTGTACCACCTTACCTGGCAGCCCTGCCTCTGAGAGCCCCACTCTCCCCAAATTCTAATCCATCCCAGACTCCCGAGCACCCACACATCCCCCAGATGCCCTTCAGCACCCAGAACCCTCTGCAAAACCCTCCAGGTTATTATATTGAGCTTCTCCAGACTCTCAGTTCTCTTCTGAGATGTTCTTGGGCTCCTTTAGGACAGTGCTTATCAGACTGTGTCATCTGTTGGCACCCAGAAGAGCAGAACATTTATCCAGCACTTGGGGACGGGGGGAAAGGAAGATGTTGCTCAGGTCAGGAGGGGACAGCCTGGGGTTGCATACTCCTCAGGTCCTCCTTGGTGCTTTAAAAGCTAAGGGGAGTAAAAAAAAAAAAAAATTTAGCTAATGCTTCTAAGAACTTACCAGAAGGCACTGTTTTAGCTGCTTTGCATATATTATTAATTCATTTGGTTCTTATACCATGGTCATGTGAGGTGGGTTGATACCATTATTATTCCCATTTGTAGATGAGGAAACTGAGGCCCACAGAGAGGGTAAGTCACTTGCCAAACGCTGCATAACGGGTGTATTAGTTAACTATACCCCCAAGTCCAGTACCTTAAAACCACAAGAATGTATCACCTCACACAGTTTCTGAAGGTCAGCAGTCCGGGAACAGCTTAGCAGGGTGATTCTGAATCAGGGTTTCTAATGAGGTTACAGTCAAGATGGGGCTGCAGCCATCTGAAGATTGGGAAGAGAAGATCGCTTTCAAGGTAGCTCACTTGCATGGCTGCGGCGGAGGAGGCCTCAGTTCCTTGCTCTGTGGACCCCATCCTGGCCTACCCCACAGGAGCACTGCAAGAGGAAAAGCAAAGACGTAGCCACAGTGCCTTTTACAGGCTAGCGTCACAATGCCTTTTAAAGGCTAGTGTCACATTACAGACGTTACATTCACAGGGACGGCTGCTGAGTCGGAATCGAGTCACTAGATCCAGCCTGCAGTCAAGGGGAGAGAAATTAGGCTTCATCTTTTGAAGGGAGGAATGTCAAAGAATTTGCACACGTATTTTAAACCAACACAGCTTGCAGGGTTTGATGCCAGAGTCTGTTCTGGGGAGACACACCGGAAAGCTCTGCTCTAGCAAACCATCACCAGAATACTACCCCATACTCAAAGGGGTGTCCCAAGATGCTTTCCAGCTCCCGAGCATCCTAGAAACCCCTCAGAAACTCTTGAGGATTCCCTAATCCCCACAGATGCCCCCAAACTGCTATAGTTACCTCCAGTCCCATGAAATGTCCCCCAGTCCCGAGTGTCCTAAATTGCCCCCAAACTCCCAGAACAATCCCCTTCTAAGCCCCTGCTCAATCTCCCATCCCCTACTTTGCTGTCCTAGGTACGCGCTGATGTCCCGGTGCTGGGAGCTGAACCCCCAGGACCGGCCGAGTTTCGCAGAGCTGCGTGAAGATCTGGAGAACGCTCTGAAGGCCCTGCCCCCTGTCCAGGAGCCCGATGAAATCCTCTATGTCAACATGGATGAGGGTGGGAGTCGTGCCGAACCCCTTGGAGCTGCTGGAGGAGCTGACCCCCCACCACAGCCTGAGTCTAAGGATTCCTGCAGCTGCCTCACTGCGGCCGAGGTCCATCCTGCTGGACGCTATGTCCTCTGCCCTTCTACAGCCCCCGGCCCCACACTGCCTGCTGACAGGGGCTCCCCAACACCCCCAGGGCAGGAGGATGGAGCCTGAGACAACCCTCCACCCCAGGACTCCCTCTCAGGACCCAAGCTAGGCACTGCCACTGGGGGACAACCCCCCCCACCACCACTCCTTCCCCATTCCAGGCCTTACCCCTAACCACAGCCCTCTCTTCCTACCTGTTCCATTTCCATCCCACACAGATCCTCTCCCTTTCCACCCCGTAGTGTCCCCTTGTGTACCAGAAAGGGGTTGGTCTGCAATCTCTAAGGGTCCTCCTAGGTCTAACATTCCAAGATTCTGGATTCTAAGGTTTAAAGAATCTAGATTCAAAGGTTCTAGGTTTTAAAGATGCTATGAGTCTTTGGCTCTAAGGACCTGAAATTCCAAAGTCTCTAATTCTAAAGTGCTAAGGTTCTAGAGATGGAAGTTCTAAGGCCTGTATTCTAAAACTCTGAGATTCTATGGCTCTAGATTTTTCTGGTTTTAAGGTTCTTGATAAAGCCTGTAAGTTTTTAGTTTCTAAAGTTCTAAGACTCTAGGTCTAGGATCTAAGACTCTGATTTTAGAGTTTATTTTCCTTAGTCTATGAGATTCTTGATTCTAAAATCCTACAATTCTAGACATGGAGGTTTTAAGGCCTAAAAATTGATGTTCCTATCCTCTTAGAGTACAAGAGTCTAGATCATAAGTCTTCAAAATTTCGTCTCAAGTTCTAAGATTCTGATGGTCAATTATAGGCTCTAAGGTTTTATGATCCTCAAAGCTCTTATTATAAGATTCTGGATCCTAAAGGTCTAAGATTCTAGAATCTTCAATTCAAAAGTTCAAGAATCTACAGAGGGAGGTTCTAAGGTCTAATGTTCTAAGATGCGATATTCTAAGACTTAGTCTAAGAACCTAGATTCTGTGTCTCAGATTTGAGATATATGCTTCAAGAGTCTAGATTATTAAACTCTAAGATTCCAATGCTGTTCTGTTCTATGTTCCGAGATACTTTAGGTTCTATTGGTCCAAGATTCTGGATCCTCAGCATCCAATGTATAAGACTCTACAGTTAGTTGTGACTAACTAGATACCAAAGTTCTAATTATTTCTAATGTTGGACGCCTTTAGGTTCTACGCTGCATTCTGACTTCCTAGGATTTTAATTAGGGATCCAAGAATCCACAATATTAAATCTTAAGATTCTAGACACTGTAGTTTTAAGATTCAAAAGGTCTACAGGTCTAGAATTCCAAGGTACAATTCGAGGTTCTAACCTTATAGTATTCTTCTGTGTGACCCTCTTATTCTTAGCCACCTCTGCTTCCTGCTCCCCTCGTGTGCCCCACTTCAAGCCCGTGCAATGCATTAGGGATGCCTCTTTTCCCCAGGGACAATATTCCTCTTTTGGGGCCATGCTGCCCCTATGAGCCAGTCCCTCTTGTCCTCTGTACAGAGTGAAGACTCTGGCGCCTCCAGAGGGGCTCAGATCACATTAAACTTTGTAACCATGCTTCTGTCTATTGTCTTCTCTCAGAAGTCATGTGGTCCCTCTCCCTGGCAACTCAGTTTTCCCCATTCATAAAAAGAAGGGCTTGGTGGGGTCTAGGAGTTTTCCCCTCACTCAAGAGGGTAGAAATGAACATACACATAGACAAAAAGACATGCAAGCAAAGAAATGCAGACTCTCTGAAACTCCTAGTGAGAAACAGGCACACAGATACTCATAAGTTCACACAGAGATATCCAAGCCTCAAAGACACACGAATTAACGGACATACTCAGGCACACCTGGTCACAAATACAGACACAAATTCAGACACAGTAACAGACACACAGAAAATTACAGATACCGTCGTCAGGTAAGATAATCCTTACCTGCTCCTTCTTTGGAGGGAAGATTAGAGCATGATGATTGGAGAAAAAAAATTACAGATACAAATATATGCACAGGCAGATACCAGAAATAGAAAGAAACTAGAGTAACAGATACACGAAGAGTAAAGCGATACAAATACTCAGAGACATATGGAGTACAACAGGTACTCACAGACCTAAACGTTCAGATGCATATAGAAACACAGGCACAGAAAACCGCCAATAATCACTGGCTCACAAAGGAACTCCTGCCAAGACGACACTGTGTTTTGCACGCATCGCGGGGCACACGTTTCTGGGTGTGTCCTGCAGCAGATGGAGGACCCCTTGGCAGCGCCCGGACGCCCTCCGGTGGCGGCTCTTGAGAATCCAGAACAGTTCAATCCCGGCCACAAACTTTTAAAAAATAAATCGTTGTGGGAAGCTGGGAGGAGAAAGGAAGTCGGACGTGGGCGAGGGGCGGGGTGTCTGGACTGGAACCTCCGGGCCCACGTGAGTGTCTGTCCCGCTTCTGAGTGGGTGCTGTGTATCTAGGTTGCCGTAGTGTAAGCTCGTAGTGTAACTGCCCAGTGTGTCTTTGTCATTTGATGCAGCTTGCCCGTGCGGACCTTAGCGGACGCATCTGCATTGCAGTTCGGTGTATTATCCCCTGAATTGATGCATCTGATACGACCTCACGGTCATTTATTTGTGTCGTGTGTGCTTTTGTCTAAGTAGAGGGTGTGTGTAGGCTTTTATGGATTTAAGGTAAGGCTGAATGGGCAGCCGGCGTTTGCATTGTGTATCTCTGTTGTGTATCTTACAGACGTTTTGTGTCTTTTGAGTTAGAGGCGAGAGGTGGTGCAGCGTTAGACACTGCGAAACTGTGGCGTTTGTATTTAGTGGCGTGAGGCTTAGCTACGGACCCTTGTGTTTGAGCTTATCAGTACAGACGCCAAATAGCCAGATCTACTGAACAGCAATTTAGAGGATTTGTGGTAGAGATCCGCGAACTTCTGGAGGTCTTCCCCGAGGGGAAGGCCCTATGGTCGCGTGCAAAGCGCCCATTCCACGTAAAATACCAACCATAGAGAAAGACGGCAGGGAAGCTAGGATCGTGGAAAAGAGTCTCCCTATCAGATGTTCTATTAAGGGAAGAGGGTGCGATTTCTTTAACGACTTTTCTCCCGTTGTTAGTCTGGCCTCTATTTTCAAACCTTCAGGACTCTCTGAAGTCAAAGGGTTGCTTTTCATAAAGGCCATTGAGTTTCTTCCAGATTAAGAATAATTCATTTATTAATCTCTATTTCTATACCTCCCTCCACAGCAAAATTTGTGAGCCGGTCCGCTGAAGAATGGCCAATCTGGTTAGTCTTTCCTAAAGCGATCCAACTGTCCGAGCTTTAGTGAGATAAGACAATAACTGCGATTGGTGAGCAGATTGTTTTGAAACCGCCCTAACGGCAAGGGGCGGGGCTTTCGTGAATTCACCTCTTTCCGGTTTCTTAAAGGCAATAGGGAAGGGGGAGGTGTCTGCCGACCCTCCGTTTGATTGGTTCTGGCGGACTCCTCTAGGGGCGAGAGATCTAGACCCATCAGAATATGTGTTACTGAGACACTAGCTTGATGAAGGGGCTGCGCAGGAAAGGCCGTGGGGCACGCTCTTTCCGAAATCTCATCGCTGATTGGCCCAAGTCCTTACTCCCTTTCCCTCATTTGACCCTACGGGAGCGAGGGCACGGGCGCTACCCAATCACTATGCGCGCCGCCTCCCGTCTTTTCCCGCCCTCCGCTCAGGCCGCGGCATCGACGTAGGCCAACGCTTCCTCCCGGGCGCTCCTGAGCCCTTTCGTTGCCGTTTTTTTGAAAGCCGCTGTCTGATTGGCTCAGTCCCCGGGCCCGCGCCCGTTGCCCCCATACAGTGGCCAATTGGCACCTATGTTGCATCGCAAGAAACCGCGGAAGTGGGGGAGGCGGCGGCGGCGGCCATTTTGAGCTGCTGCCGCCATTGGAGTGGGCCCCCCCCCTTTCCCCCTTCGCCTCCTGACAGGAAAGGTTTAAGGGGGACAGAGCCCTGGGAGGCCGGGCCAGGCTCGGGGGCCGCCCCGGGGGCCCGGGCCATGGATGTGCGCCGTCTGAAGGTGAACGAACTTCGCGAGGAGCTGCAGCGCCGCGGCCTGGACACTCGCGGCCTCAAGGCCGAGCTTGCTGAGCGGCTGCAGGCGGCGCTGGAGGCCGAGGAGCCCGACGACGAGCGGGAGCTCGAGGCCGACGACGAACCGGGGCGACCCGGGCACAGCAACGAGGAGGTCGAGACCGAGGGGGGCTCCGAGCTGGAGGGGACCGCGCAGCCACCGCCGCCCGGGCTGCAGCCGCACCCGGAGCCCGGCGGCTACTCGGGGCCGGACGGACATTGTGAGAGTGCGCGGGGCGGGGACCGGGAAGCCCGGAGTCCGGGCCGAGGAAGGGCTGTGGGACGTGGGAATCCGGCGCCCGAGGTCGGGGAGACGGTCTGAGGATTGGGGGATCCCGCTACCCGCCGCTGAAAAGGATCTGGGGTGAAGGGCCTAGGGACGGCTGGAGGGTGGATCCTGGCATTCGGTACAGGGAAGATACTGAGAGTGGGGGCTCTCGGTTTCGGAGATGAGTAAAGTCCGGGGGAGGGGGGGAGGCGAGGATTCTGGAGCCTAGCATTCGGAGACCGGAAGCCGTGGTTTCTGGAGCTGGAGAGAGTCGGAAGAACTAGAGGTTTTCTATTCGGGGGCCGAGGAAGGTCTTGGAAAGGATGGTGATCCTAGAGTTTGGAGCTGAGTGGTGGTCCTGGGGGCTGTGCTAGCTCAGCTTGCGGGCTGGGCGTTGGGAGCCTTGTTTTCAGGGCTCGGGAAGGAATCACCAGGTGTCCGGGGCCAGGAGAGTTTCGAGGATGGAGGATCCTGGAGTTTGCTGCTGGATGGAATAACGGGAAGTCTGATATATGCTACTGGGGTGGGTTGGTGAGATGGAGGTCCTGAGGTCTGGCTGGAGAGGGTCCGATGGACTGGATGCTCTGGTGTTTGGCTGGTGAGCATTTAGGGGATGTGGGTGACCACGTGATTGGACTGTGGGGGACCCACATCTGTCTGATGATGGCCTGAGGGACTGAGATCCAGGGCTGGAGACCGACCAACTTTGAGGCAGGGGCAATTTGGGCATTTGGGGCTGGAAAATCTGGGGACCTTCTTGTTGACTTCTAGAGCTGATATAGGAAACCTTGGTGTCCGGAGGCTGGCAAGGGAGGGAAGGATGTGTCACTGGACAACGGACCTAGAGGTCCAGATCTGGCAAGGCTCTGAGGACAACTCAGAGCCTTGCCAGATAACTCAGTGGCTACTGCTGAATGGTCTTGGATGAACAATTTGGAGGACAGGGGTGGGTGGGATGGGGCAGATAACAAGTTGGTGGAGTTTGAAGTCAGTGGAGTATCTGGGGGACATAGGATCCTTGTGTCCAGCACAGGAGTGTGTAGCTGATCTAGCAAATATGGGGGAGGGGAGAGTGTGTAGGATGTGGAAGAGAAAGAAAATCTGCAGACTGGGGGGTGGTGTTTCTGTGGCTAAGAGGGCTCCTTGGTCCCCAAAGCAGTTATTTGTGTGCCCAGGTTTGGGGGGGGGGTGGACTCCAGAGGTAGCAGGGGAACCTCCATCATTCAGAAGGTATGACTCAGAATGAGGAGAGATAGGGTAGATCTGTGATTGTCTGACAAGTGGAGACCCTGGGATAGAAAGGGAGTAAATCAAATTAGAAAAGGGTGGCTTTCCAGCAGGACTGGGGAGTGGGGATCAGAGAGATTAAGGAGTAAATAGAGAGGACTCTGACATCCAGAACTTGTGGTATTTCTCTGAAAAAAAGGCACCCTGGGCCTTGGCCGAGGGAATGAGAACAAGGAGGTCAGGGAAAAGACAAGATTTGGGCTTGGCACTGGGTACTTAATTGTTCCTCAGAGATGGGATCTCCTGGAAGAGAGGCAAGTTGAGTGTAGATTCCGGGTGGAGGGTGGCCTGGGGGTTGTCCAGGACTCAGGTGCTGGGAACAGTACTTCCCCTGGCAGAGACCTGTAAAAGAAGGAGTAGCCCAGTGTGCTTGTCTAGGGCAGGAGAGACCCTGCCAGGAATGCCTAGGAAGAAGGGCCAGTGGCCAGAGGTGTGTCAGAGGAAAGTGAGATAGGTGCTTCAGAGCTCAGACTCCAGACTCTCAGACTTTTTTCAAATAAGGCTTCATAACTTGGGCAGGTCACTTCACCTCTGTGAGCCCTGGTTTCCTTGTGTGTACAATAGGGATAATACTAGTGCCCGCCTGGATTATAATGGATAAGATCACATGTATAAGGGGCTTAGCACTAGGCCTGCTTTTTTTTACGAGTGGATGTTTTAGAGAGTGGAGAAGGACCCCAGAATCACAAGTTCTCTGGGCGAGGCTGCCTCTGTGGACCCAGGAGAGAGTCTCAGGAAGATAGATGTGAGGCTTTGTGGAAAGAGCACTGTGCTTGGAGTCTGGGAGAAGTAGAATTGTTTGAAAGGGCTCCATATATTCCAGTTAAGGAAATAATCCATTTCTTTCTCTCTCCCCTACAACAGAATCCTTTGCGCCCCCTTCATTCCCCCTCCAACTCTTCCTTCATCTCCAGTAAACAGACCTGTCGCAAACTACATGATCTGTGACTTTCTTCCCTTTGGGCTGCACCTGCTTTGTGCCCAGACGTATTTGTCCTCTGAGAAAGGATCCAGTCGGTTAGCAAGTTGCAGAATAATCTCCTTCCCTGTGGTTCTGCCCCACTGGTCCTGGCACAGCCAGTAGTAGGTCCCTCGAGGCACTTGGCAGAGCTGGCCCCTGGGGTGGAGAGAGAGCCTACCTGCTGCTCATCCTAGGTTTCCCAACTTTGCAGGTTTGGCTGCAAGGTTCTTCCTGAGGAAGTTTGGGGTTTGGTACTCTGGTTTTAGTCCCACCTCTGAGAACCCCATGAATGTTTTCGTCATTCTCATCATTTATCTGTTACTTATCTGGGTTCCTGTCTTAGTTTTTGGTACTTCTTTGTAGCCCTTAACACAATCATAGTTTTGTGTGTGTGAGCATTTGTTTAATACGGGTCTGTGTCACTAAACTGAAGGCTTCAGTAGGGGCAAGCTCATTCTAAGCTATATCCCAGGGTCTGATGTGTGGTATGTGCTCCATAAATAGTTAATGTTGTTATTCTCACCACCCTTCAGCTAAGTTCCTCCTGGACCCCCAAGACGCCTTCCTGAAACCCTTTCTACCTAACTCCAAATATTTCAGGGCTTATCCCTAATGAACCCGAAGGCCACTATTATCATGATTCCTATTTTCTTAACAATTCCTTTGCTTCTTCCCCCATTTCTTTCTTTAACTGAGATGATTACCCCTTATCTTTGCATGTATTGCAGGGTGGAAGAGAATCTCTAAGAGGGTTGGCTACGCAGGTGGGAATAGTGAATCGGGCTGGGCAGAGAACTGGTTTGTGCTCTAAACAATTTTAAAGGCTGTGCTCTGAAGGCAACTCCCTAAGCATTGCACCTTGCCAGAGAACACCTAGGCTGGTGGTTTTTTAACAGATACTCTTGGGAGTCCCCGGTATCTAGAGTCGCCCCCGCCCTGGAGAGGGGACTTGGAGAGATCAAGCTGGCCTCCTCTGATCCTCTCGTCTCCTCGCTTCAACCAGAGCAGTTCTGTTTCATTTGGTTTGCATATTGGGATTCTGTAAAACCCAATCACAGATCTCCAACCTTTTGAGGGGCAAGAGGGCATGTCCTTAGGGAGCTGGAGTGGCTGACTGCCCAAATAGGTTTCCATCTGAAGGTGTTATCATACCTTTTAACCTCTGGCAGACTGTTTCCAGTGGGGACGTCATTGTGTAACATAAAAAAGCCACCTCTCGTCCCAAGAAGGACCCTTCTGACTGGCCGTTTTTTGTTTTAAGATGTCATGGACAATATTACCAGGCAGAACCAATTCTATGAGACCCAGGTCATCAAACAAGAGAACGAGTCAGGCTATGAGAGGAGACCATTGGAGGTGGAGCAGCAGCAGGCCTATCGCCCAGGTAGGAAAGCACGCGGGGTACATCTCTTTCGAGGGAAATAGAATCTATATGTGGCCCTTACCCTCTGCCTGGAGCCCATTTTCATCTTCCTCTTGGACAATCCATTTGGGTTTTGTCACTCTGGCAAGGTTCTTTGGAAGGAAAGAACTTAGTCCCGCTCCCGGGTGTTGGGAGAGGGGAGTCTTCGTGGTATCTGTTTTCAGATGTTAGTGTCAGCACCCTGGAGAGTTTAGACCTAGAAGCCAATGTTTGGGTCTTATTTAGAATCTTAGAATGCGGAAGCCAGAAAGGGCCTTCTAAATCTAGTCTGGTATTTCCCATGCTCTGAAGAATAGTGTTCCAGGAGGTGTTAGGGACTTCTCAGAAAAGGGCTCCTTGGCCAAACACATCTGAAAAATGCAGCACATGCTATACCACCTCCAGGAGAGTCTCTGCTCATTAGAGCATCAAAAGCTCTGAGAAGTCCTGGACTGAAAAAAATTCTGTCGTGTTGTATAAGCCCAGGATTTGCCAAACATGTAAATATGGCTTTGCAGGAGAAAGCTCTTCCTAACACCGGTTTGGGAAACAAAGATGTAATACAGCCTTCTCCTCATTTTATAGATTGGGGAGGTAGGTGGCTTGTCTGATGGCAGAGTTGGGGTTAGAACCCAGGAAACTGGCTTTTGGGACACTTCATTCCTCACCATTTGTGCCCTGCCTCTCGGGAAGCAGGGTCCCACTGTTGAGTAATGACAGAGCCAGTCTTGTGCTCCTTTCACTGTATTATGGTCCTAGTGCCTTTTCTTAGTGAATCTAGTTGATTTTATGTACTTTCATTCTGGTTCATCCACAAAGTGAAATCTCCAGACATTTCTTGCGGGTAACTCAGGATTTTAATAAATGTAAGTTAAACTGAAAATTTGTATCAGGCTCTGTGAGACTTGTAGGATCATTTGGCCCAAGAAGAGTGTTTTCTGTGCTATTTCCCAGGGCCTTCTGTGAGCCCGGTGCTGTGCAGGGAATCAGGAGGCTCCCTTCAGATGGGCATCATCCCCATCCTGGACAGCCGGGAGCCTGCTCTCAGATTTGGTCTGCGTGCCAGAGCTAGGGGGTGATCTGGGGTTGGGGTGGGGGGTCTTGGGTTGAGTGCTCAGATGAGTAGATGTGAGTGATCCACGATGTCAGGCGTAGACTCTGTGGGAGAAGTCAGGCTAGGTTGAATCCGTGGTTCCCTCTCAGTTAGGTGCTGATTCTTGGAGTCTGCCTAACCGGGATATTCCTGTGGCCCACAGAACGTTACTCCATCATGACTTTCTACGTGTGCGATTCCGTGAGGCCATCACACCTGTGGGCTGGCTTAAGTGTAGATCCTCCCTTCTGGGTGAATCCAGGCTTTGCGGTAGAGTTACTAGCCCATGGAGTGAGCTGCAGGAAACAGCGCTCTGTTGAATTGCTTTCCCCTCCCTTGTCAGATTGTGGAAGCTTTGTAAGAACTGAAGTGGAGAGAGTCTTTGGGAGGAGAAATTGGAGAATGTAGACTTTCTCAGTTTAAAGAGATCTCAAGTCCTTTAGGGCTCCCTCGCACTGGGCAGTGCAGGGTAGCTGTCAACTTTCATGGGCCCTATGGCACAGTAGCCAAAGGCAGCCATGCCACCTTAGAGAGCTTGTGCTGAAGTCCCCTCTCTCTCCCAGTGAAGCCCGAGAGCTCTCTGACTGACATCTGTCACCCCGTCAACTGCCAGTGCTTATGTTCCTGGCTGGCCACCCCTGGCCTCCCTTCATCCTAACCCTGTTCTCCAGTCAGCCTTCTCGGCTCCCTCAGCAGGCTTCCACTGAACCCAGCTGGCTGCCCGTGCCCAGCACTTCACCACCATAGTCAGGATCCTGCCAACATCTCCTGAGGGAAAGGGACCAGAAGAGTGATAGCTGAGGAGTTTCCAAGTATCTTGACCATCTGGATTTGTCCCTACAGTGGAAGTAAAGACGGAGATGAAGCAAGAAGCACCCAGCAGCTTCCTCCCGCCTGAAACATCTCAACTCAAGCCAGACAGACAGCAATTCCAGAGTCGCAAGAGGCCTTATGAAGAAAACCGGGGACGGGGGTACTTCGAGCACCGAGAGGATAGGAGGTGGGTGTGTGAGGCCACCCTTGTTCCAGTCGGTCTCTAGGTCTATAGCCTAGTGCCTGCTGGGACCTTTGTACCAACCAAGAGGGGCAGAGGGAGTTCTTTCTGCCCTCACACTCTCCCCACCCCAGCCCTTCCTGCACTCACTACCAGATTCAACTTTGTAAAACTTTTGGACCTTCCCTCAGTTCCTTGCTTCCCATTACCTACAGGGTAAAATACAAACATCTTAGGCTTTTATGTGTAAGATGCCAGCCTGCCTTTTTAGTCCTTTGCCCCAGTATCCTACAGTGTCCTGTTCTTAATGGCTGCTCAATATCCCTCAACTGGAAGAAAAAAAAGATCTCTTTACTGGCCCTATTCCCAAACGCACCCCCTCCTCCATCTACTCATTCATTCGTTGTCAGTGCTCGTAGTTTCTTCACAAGATGGACACTTGGGACACAGAGATGATTTGGGCAGTGGGTCTTGCTTTATTTCATTGCCAAGATAGGGACTGCTAGACACATACGCAAGTAAGCCACAACCATGTGGGATGAGTAGTCAGGGTGTGCGTGTCAGAAGCTCACGGGAGGGAGTGGCCTCTCTTTCCTGGTCATTTGCTCTTTCCCTTTTCTGGCATGCCCTCCCCCTCCCTTTACTCCAACTCTGGTCCTGTCCCTCCCTCTTTCTCTCCTTCAGCTCCTGTGCGAAGCCTTTTCTGATCACAGAAAGTAGGAGTGACCAACCGTTCCTTTACTCATCTGGACTGGTTATCTGACACATTTTATTTCCTACCTGGGGGAGTCCATCCTCTAACTAGCTATGACTCCCTTTAACACAGGGCCTGGGTCTCACAGGCTCTGACTAAAGTTAGGACATGGAACTCCCTCTTGAGTTTCTTCCCCCGCATCCCATGGTATAGAGGCCTAGAGCCACTGGCCGATGGAGGGCAGAGGAGGAGCACTTGCTCTGATCTAGGCTGGCAGGGAAAGCTTCCCTGCCTTTGATGAGCTCCTTCTTCTAATCAGGACTGGCAGGGCTGGAGGGCGGCCCGCTGCCCGCAGAGTGCCAGCAGCCAGGTGGGTGTGGGGTGCTTGATTTGAGCACACAGGGGACTAGGGTCATCCAGACTGTCCTGGCAGGATTACACCCCAGTCTTCTCCCACTCCCTGTTATTCCTGCATGTTGGAAACCAGCAGTATTTTGATATAGTTCCTTTTTAGTGTTTTGGTAGGAAAATGAATCTTGTTCGTAATTTAGGACATTTTTGAAAGAGAAGGAGACTGAAAAAAATGGGTCATTCCATATCCTTTTCGATGTGGAATTTCAGGAAGCCTGGTGTGTGGACAGATTGTAATTACTGAGGTTTATCTAAGCTGCTGCACATTCCCCGTTCTGGCCCAGTACCCTTCGGGCTACCATAGCCTTCCGTCGATAACATTTCGGGATGGAGGCAGTTTTTACATGCAGAGGGTGGGTGAGAGTAGGGTCATCTTTGAAAAAGTTCTCCAAATGATTCAAATGGTCCTCTCTAGCAGAGCATGCCCTCTCTCGTCCCTGTCCCCACCCTAGAAGCTAACAATCATTGCTCTCATTGCAAGGATGTGGGGTTACAGAGTTCTTCTGCTAACCTCTGTGTGAACAAATTGAAATCTAGGAAGCAGTCTGGAGGCCACTTACAAGTTCCAACAGCACCTTCATTTCCCTTCTCTATGCTCATTCGACCATTCTCCTGTGGCTTACCCCCTATTTCTGACACAGGGGCCGCTCTCCTCAGCCTCCGGCTGAAGAAGATGAAGATGACTTCGATGACACCCTTGTTGCCATTGACACATGTGAGTCCTTGTGTGCTTGTCTGATTCTGCCTTCCGGTCAGTACTGGGAAACTGCCTTGACCTTCACAGAGCCTCTGCCGGGCACTATCCAGAGCGATGAGAGTCCAGATAGGGTGCTGGTTTGGAGACAGATCTGCTCCCAGCCCATTCTGTGGGATCCTGGGCACGTCATTCTATTTCTCTGAGCATCTCTTCAGGGAGGAGTAATCCTGCCCTAATACCGCAGAGGACTTTCATTGACACTCAGCAGAGAACAGATACGAGAGCAGTTTAGAAAACCCTGAACACTGGTACGTGGTGTTGTCATCTAATCAGGAAGAGCACCTGAGTGTGGCTGGGGAAACTTAACTCTTTGATGACCAGTTCCCCAGTTACCGTCAGCTATTCAAGTTCCTGGTGAAACCAATGTCACTTTGTCCTCTGAGGCATTAACCTGGCCCACCCTACTCCCTGTCCTCTAGTTCAATATGTTTCCTACTGGATAAGTGGCTTTCCCCTTGACTGCACACCTAAACACTTGGAATAATTACAGAGGTCCTGCCCTTTCTCAGATTCCTAAGACAGAATCTAAGTGGTAGAGCCTGTGAATCTGAAGTTTTTCAACACACCCAGAAATCCACTTAGCTCTAAGAACACTGTACTTTTCAACAGCAGAAAGTAAAACAGCAGTTTATTGATATATTTTGTTACATATCTCATGTTTATTAGAACAATAGCTATATGCTTTTGGAAGAGATAAAGCCATATCATACAGTTTCTTCGATCTCAAAGACAGTATACCAGAGTAGAGCTAAACATTTTTTAAAGTATTGGGTGGCAGTGATCCGTGAAGCAGCATCTAATCAATTGCCAAATGTACAGACCAGGGCACTCAGCCTTTACCCGCTAGATAGGATGGTCGGGAAAGACTCTGAGAGGCACGACTAGCTCCCTGAAGAGTGGGAAGAGTCTGAGTTACAGCAGAAGAGCCCTAGGCGCACAAGAGCAGGTGGGAGCCTGTGGTGCCTGGATGGTGGGTGTGGATCAGGGTCAGTTTGAGCAGCAGGAGTCTGGCTCCCGAACTGAGTTAGTGCAGGGGGAAATGGTTGAAGTGAGTGGCTGTGGAGATTGGCTCTTTTTTTTCAATTCTAAAATGCCTTCCTTAAAACTGCCGAGGGTATGGACCCTCTCCCTAGCAAGTGTACATCCCCATAGAAGGCATTTGAGTACAATTCTAAGGGTCTCCCCCGATGGTTGTCCTTGGTGAAGAATTCCATTTTCTGTGTGAGGCGGCTGCTTTGATCCTGTGCAGGCCAGTTTGCCATAGTCCAGAGCCTTTCTGCTAAAAGGGAGAATGGCGAGTTTCTCGTGAACCTGTCCCCACAGTGTTTTGGCTTGTGTACTCCTGGTTAACACCCTTGGGCAACTTACATTTAAAGGTCTGTGCTTGTTTCTCTCTTGGGACCTTTAAATCATCAGCCAACTCCAGGTTTTTTTCTCCACAGATAACTGCGACCTCCACTTCAAGGTGGCCCGAGACCGGAGTAGTGGCTACCCGCTCACAATCGAGGGCTTCGCATACCTGTGGTCAGGAGCCCGTGCCAGCTATGGGGTCAGAAGGGGCCGTGTGTGCTTTGAGATGAAGGTGAGTGGGAGCAACAGGGGGTAGGGACAGGAAGCAGATCCCACCTTTGGAATAGTCTGTCATCAGCCACCTTGGTGAGAGCCATGACTGCAAAAGAGGATTGAGCATAGACTTTGTGTCCAAGCCAAAAAAAAAGTATAATGAACTTGAGAGAACTATACTGTTGTTAAATGCTATATCAGAAAAGCAGACCAACCAACATTGCTTTATCAAGCAGATTTTTCCGTGGTGGAATTTGACCCAGCCAGCCATTCTAGGGGGTGACATGTTTGTAGAACTGGAAAAAGGAATTGTTTAGAAGAAAAGTGAGCTAGAAAGAATGGACTGAGGCATCATCAACTAAAGGGAGGCGAGGGGAAGAGCAAGGCAAAGATTCTGCCATCATCTCTCCACAGTTACATGTCAAGTTATGTTTATGAAAAGAATGCATGCTCACGTTTAACGGAAGTTCACATGGCACAGAAGAGTACGGTGTGAAAAAGCAAAAGTTGTGGTTATATCCTCCCAGTCTCCTCGCTTCCCTCCAGAGAGCACTTATATTAACAGATTATTATGTGCCCTCCTTTGTATATCTAAACATTTATGGTAGCTAATGTTCATAGAACACTTTGCATGCACTAGACGTGGTGCCAGGCTCTTTACATGATTATCTCCATGAATCGTCACAGTGCCACCTTGAAATGAGAACTGTTATCCCCATTTTTTAGAGGTAGAACCCAAGACCAAGGGTTATCATTTTTCACTGAACATAGGGCAGTCGACTGTAAGTTATGTATTGTTTTCTGTGCTGCGCATAGAGAAACACTGCCGATGAAATTGACAGTGCTTTCTTAGCACATCCATTATAAGGTATATCCTGAATTTGGAGATGTTAAAATGTGAAAATTGTGCATCTGATATTCAACCAAATAGTGTAACTTTCCAGAAGCCACAAACTAATGCAAATACAAATGGTTTTTAGGCAGTCTAACCTCTAACCTTAATTAGAGGTTAAGTCAGAAGGCGCTTTTTTTATCCTTGCTGCCTTTGCTGAATGCCGTATCTTGGACATTTTTTCCGTGCCAGTGCATTCAGTAGCCCTGCCTCATTCTTTTTAATTGCTAAATTGCATTCTGTGGCGTGGATGTACCATAATGTGACCACTGCGTTACAGATGATTTTTTTCTGTTTTTTTGTTTTTGTTTTTGTTTTCATTTTTTCTGGTAATATAAACACTGCTACACTGAATTGTTAGTGTACACAGTATGTACATTTGAGTTTTAGTGGAGACTGTTAAATCGCTGTCCAAAGACGTTGGATCAGCTTATTTTTCTATGCCAAATATTATGAGAGTCTCTTTTTCCCTGCAGCAAGTGTTAGAACTAAAAAATAACTATGTTTTGAAATACCTCTCTGTGGCCCTGCACTTTTGTGAGCCCTTCGGAGGGTCTGCTTTCGGAGCAGCATAGGTACCTTTTCCTCAGCCACAAACATTGCTGTTTTTCAATGCCTATGTGCTTCCCTCCTGTATTGCTTTATAACCCACCAGCTTCCAGAGAATCAGTTCCGAGCGCCCTGTTTTCTGTCCCCAGATCAATGAGGAAATCTCTGTGAAGCACCTTCCATCCACGGAGCCCGACCCACATGTCGTCCGCATCGGCTGGTCCCTCGACTCCTGCAGCACCCAGCTAGGTAAGGAGGGCAGCCAAGCAGGCCAGAGGAGAGTGATTGCCTCTGTCCCTGGATTCTCGAGCTTCCTAAGCTTCTCTTCCAGCACTGGACTGGGAACAGACACAAAGATTAAGTATATGCCACAGCCCATCTTGAGGCAAACAAGATTCAGCTGGACAGATTAAAGTTAATAACTTTTCTATGAAAAACTTATCTTTTAGGAGAGTGTCCTAAGTTCTCTTTAGAAAACTGTTCCCTTTCTTTAAAAAAAAAAAAAAATCAATTATCACCTGTCCTCAAAACAAGTTCCTCATTAAGTTCTGTCTAGGATTTTCTGTCCAGAGCCTAACCCAGAGTAAAAGGGGAAGCAGAGACCAATGAGGCCAGGGCTGGTTGGCAAAGAAAAACAAGGCCTGCCCAGTGAGAGATTTTGGATTTTCACAGGACCCCAGGCCTCGATGACCTTCTGTCCCCAAGTAACTGATTTCAGCGTCCAATGGCTAGGCCTTCTGCCTTGGTCACATAAACATTCTCATTATAAAAATAATATGTGCTCCTTATAAAAACTCAGGCCATACAGAGGGGGAAAATAACTTACTAAACCTGCGAGGTAACAACCTGTGTTAACATTTTCATCCACCGTCTTCTGGACAGTTCTTTTTTTCTTGGTATATCTTAGACTGGGTCACACTGTGCATACTGTTTTGAAACTTAATTTCTTTTTCTTAATATATGATGGGCACATTTTGGTAAATAAGTATAGCTTTTTGACCACTGTAGAGTTGTATCACTTATTCATAAATGTTTCGTAGGTTTTTTTCAATTGGTTGTAATCGTTTGCTGTTAAACAGTTACGCTATCCTTGTATGTAATCGGTCTGACTGTTCACTTAAGGCTGATTCTTGAAAGTAGAAATGGTAGGTCACAAGGAATGTACAGTTTACGTTTTGATACATACTAGCATCTTTTATTTAAGACTCATTTGTCATCTCATTTTATCTTTGCCTCAGTTTTGAGATGTAAGCGGTGGGTAGTTGACATAGATGAAGATACAAAACCCAGAATGGTCAAGCAGATGTCCAGGGTTACACAGAGTTGGTTCAAAGAAGAACTGGGCCTGGAATTCATGCTCATTGGCTCGTGTTTTTCTGGCAGGATGCTCCTTGGGTTCCTGGCCAAAGATCTCTGTAACCCAGGTGTCAGCCAGGGCCCTTGGGGTCTCAGATGCTTCAGCCCCCGCGGGGTTCCATAGCCTGAGGAAATCCAGTACCTTTCCTAGGGGTTAGACCTCATGGTCTCCAGAAGCAAAACCTAGCCCCTTTACCGATTGCTGCCAAAAACCCACTGGCACCAAAAATTGATGCCATTAGTATATTTGATTGAATATTGAGTGTCACAGGGAAGGGTTGCATCTCAGCATACAGCCTTCCTCTATCCCAGATCCTCTCTTCCCCTCCCTTTCTTTCTAAATTCTCCTTTCTGTGCAGAGCAGTTCAGTTCAGCTCCACTCCCAGACTTAACACTTCACCCCATCAAGCCCTCAGGATTTCTGCATAATGAAGGGCTTCCTTTCCATGGAACCTTCCTCACCTTTCCCCACCAAAAGCATCTGATTAGTAAACTAGTAAAGAAAATTATTTTTTCCTTTAAAAGTATATGACAGCCATAAAGGCTGTTGTGACCATCGCAGGTTTAACCTGCCTTTGCCTATTTCTTCCGTCAGGCGAAGAGCCTTTCTCCTATGGCTATGGAGGCACTGGGAAGAAGTCCACCAATAGCCGGTTTGAAAACTACGGAGACAAGTTTGCAGAGAATGATGTGATTGGCTGCTTTGCGGTGAGTGCTGGCAGCCTCTGGGAGTTGGCAGAACCAAATGCTGGTCCTATTAGGTGGACCTGCAGACTTCTTTTTCAGAATACCTCTGTTTATTGTCTACCCCATGTCCAGCCACTCTTGCCATACCTCTTTGTCTCTCTTTGACAGACTGGAATGTTTCTGTCATTTCGTGCAAAAATCTGCCATTCTTCCCCCCTCTGGTCTTTCGTGCAAATCTGTCAGGTGGCCTCCTGAAGAGGTTTGGGGTGATCGTGAGGTATGCATAGCCTTCCTCTTTTCCTAGATACTAGAGTGACATTTTCTAAACAAACTCAGGAATTTCTCTCTTTGCTGCGGGGTAGCCAGTGTGCTCTCGAAGGCAGTGGTGTTGGCTCTTGCCCCACTTTGACATCATCTCATCTCTGACCTCTTCCTTTACCTTATATTGGTCGAGCCAGGCTTCCTACAGTGCACTGCCTTCTAGGAGGGTGGCGCTGGGTGCGACAGAGGGTGGCTGAGCAGCTGCAAACTTCAGTTCCCCACAGCAATGACCAACACAGTGCTGAGGCTGTCGGCTCTAGGCCAGATTCGCTAGACCGAGTCCCTGCTCTTCCACTCACAGCCGTGGGCTACTTACCCTCCTTATATTTTAGTCTTCTCTAAATGAGAATTTTTGCACCTGCCTCGGAACTTTGTGTGGGGTCATTAAGTTAATCCCCCTGGAAGCACTCAGCAGCGGTACATAGTGCTCAGTAAATCCCCACTTACTGCTATTATCATTAGGAGTTACAGACCTTTACCTTTATAAAAGGAGTGACTGCCCAGGCAGACACTTCCTCTAGGTGTTTTCTCTCTTTGTCCCTTAGATTTGTGCACGTGTACTCTTTTTCTCCTTTTTGTTTTTTCACTCTTTGAAGTAATTTCAAACTTAAAGAAAAGTCCTAAGAAGTCTCATAGAGCCTTGTCCAGATTCTAACATTTGCTTTACCATTTTCTCAAACATATGTTAGATTTTTTTCTGACGTATTTGAGGAGGTTGCCTACATCATGTCTTCATTCCTTTATACTTCAGCATGCATTTCTTAAGACTAAGCTGTTAACTATCTTAACCACAGTAGTTATCAGATTTAACATTGATAGAATGCTGTTATCTACTCCTCAGTCCACATTTGAATTTTGTCAGTTTTCCCAGCATTATCTTTTGGAGCAGTTTTGTTTCTGGTTGAGGATCCAATCCAGGGTCATGTTTCGCATTCTCTCCTCATGTCTTTTTAGTACGAAATAGTTTCTCTGTCTTCCTTTGTCTTTCATGACCTCATTGTCTTTTTAATAAAAAAAAATGTTTCTTAGACAAAAGTTAACCATGTGTATACTCTTCTAAACTTTGAAGTTTTTCTATTTAGCAGTAAATCTTGGCTACTTTTCCCTGTCTGCACAGTTAATATAGATCTAACTCAAGTAAAAATATTTTTGAATAGTTAATAAATTCAAAGGATTTCCAGAAATACCAAAAAATATAAGAAAGTGCGCAGCGTAAGGTCTTCTTCGGACCGTCCCCCTCCTCCTGCCGTCCACACATACCCTCCCCTGTATGCCAGCCCACTGCTTTCAGGATTTCTTTATCCAAATTCAAAAAAGATGAATGTTATTTTTCTTCTTTTATACAAAAAGTAGCTTATTATATTCGTTATTCTGCATCTTTTTTTTTTGCTTACCTGTATCCTAGAGATCTTTTTATGTCACTGCCTAGAAGCCTTCTTTGTATTTTCATACCATCCGTGGTCATCGTGTGGGTCTCCCGTATTTGTATAATCAATCCTTGATTAGTGAGTGAGCATTTGGTTAGTCTCACCTTTTTGTTTAGTGGCCGCCTAGTGTTCTGATGCAGGTGTCAGTTTACCCTGGTTTAGTTTGGCCAGTCTTCTGTGGCTGGACATGAAAGTTATTTGTTAGAACAGTCAATGCTGCAGTGACAGCTCATCCTTTTCCCTACTTACTGGGGTACCTTAGATGTTTTTATGTGTTCCCGCACATTGTCTCCTGTGTGATTTAGCGTCTCCCACCTCCCCGTTGGAGCACAGCTAGTAGTGCCAGGGTGAGCAGTTTGCACATCTTCGCACTGTTGTGGGAATATAGACGTAGTATTTATTTCTGAAAGTGTAACTTTGAGGTCAAAGATGTACTTTTAAATTTTGATAGCTACCACCAAGACCACACTCCAAAGAGGTTACAGCATTTTAACATATCAGTATGTGACAGTGCCCCCCAAACTGTCCCATTTAGCATGAAGCTCTGAGTGTGCAGCAGTTAAGAACTCTAGGCCTTGACTCTTGCTTCAGCTCTGCTTCTGTTTTTAGATTCCATGTGCAGTTTCTTCTGTTCAGAGGATGCCATAACTTTTTAAAAGACTTGGGGTGAGAGGTTGGAGGAGGTATGGAAATCAGTAACCCGAGGGAACCTGGGATTGGGGAGGACACTTGTGTTAGATCTCTAGTTCTCAAACTTCACAAAACAAAAGGGACAAAATGCCCTGCCAGGTAGCGAGAACAGCATAACCCATTTCAGTAATAATCCAGGGAGCCTCAGGGATGATACAAGTGAGAGGTAAGAGAGAGGTTTAAGGACTTTGGGTCTTGAGGCCCTGACTGCCACCAGGAGTCTTAGCAGGAGTGACAGGATTACACTTGGCTCTTGGACAGATGGCCTGTCAGTGGTAGATTTGTCAGGTGAGGGTGCTGGTTTACATGCAGTATGGTAAGTTCCTATAGTAAAGCAGGTGGCCACAACGAAAGTTAACCCCCATGTTGGTCATTTCCATGTTAGAGCAAAGGCGACCTGGGCCACGCTTGCTCTGGTGAGAAGACAGCAGGGATTGGGGCAGGATTCGGTCCGGCAAATGTTTGTGTGTCTGCCTTGCGTGCCCTGAGCTGTGAGCACTGAGACGAACGGGTACCAAGGACTGTGGAGCTGCGCCCTGCGGGCACTGAGGAGGGCAGCAAGGAAGCTCGTTGGGGAAAGGGGCTTCGCCGTCTGTTACGGGCAAGTCCCAAGGTGGTTTCCCCCTTCAAGAGGGAAGGGAAACCACGTCTTGTACTTGAAATCAGGAGCCTGGCCTTGTCCTTAGCTTCAAGTCTGCCGTCTGATCCCAAATTTTGAGTCTCCCTTAATTGTAAACCTCACAATTTTGACCAGACCATTTCCCTATTTGTAACAAGTCAGGGGCTCTGTTCTGCCATCAGCACAAAGTCCAAACTCCCGCGGTGACAAGAGAGCCCCTCACATGCTGAGGGCAGGGGCCATGTCTCCTCCCACAATTCAGCCCAGCGCAGTGCCTGGTGTCTTGGGCTGGGAGGCCCCATTCGTTGTGTGCTCATTGTGGAGTAAGCGCACTGACCCACTTACTCCTCGGAACAGTCTTGTGCACTGTGGAATCTTATGGCCTCCCTTTTCTGGTGAGGAAACTGAAACTGAAAAAACTGTGTGGCCTGAAGCCACAGTAAGTCAATGGCAGCGCTGAGGCAGCCCACCCTCTGAAACAGGGTCTGAACTACTGAGCCTCAGCTGCTCAGAAGGCGCTCAGTGAGCAGTTGTTCGCTGAGTGTCTAGTCCTGCCTGGCTCTCCAGCTGCACCTGAAGTTACATCCCCCTCATCCTTTATGCTTCAGCCAGCCTGACCCTATGTTCTCACTGCCAGAATTATTCACACATGCCACTTCGGGGCTCTCTCCTCACACCCCACACTTGGCTCGTTTCCATTTGTTGTTCGGGACTGGGCTCAACCCCCACCCCACCCCCGGAGAACCTTGCCCCTGGTGAGTGCTCTTACTGAGTTGGGATAGTGTCCTGGGCTCTCTGTCAGGCCCTGATCGCCATAGACGCATGCACCAGGGAGAGGAGAGACTCGGGGGACGTGTATGTTCAACAAACAACACGTGAATGCGTTGGCAGAGCTGGGCTGCACTTAAAAGGCCCTGCCGTGGCTTTTTTCTCCATTTGTTACCTTCACAGACGGCCCTTGCTGGGGCTGAGGATGGATGGGTTTGCCTTTTCTTTCATCTTCGTCTCAGATTAGGCATAATACTCAAATACTCAGCCCTTCCTAAAATGACACGCTTTGCATCCACCAGGCTTTGGGTCTTGGGCCAGGAGGGCTTCGGGCCATGCATCTGGACTGTTCCCTGGTGCTGCCCACATCTGTGTTGGGGGGAGGGGTGCACCTGAATCTGGGAAGCCTGATGTGTTTCTGCTCTCAGCGTCTGCTCTCTCCAGCTTGTGGCTCCTGGTGCCTTCAGCTGAGCGTTGGCTCAAGGTTATCTTCCTTTGGCTCTTTCTCCCAGGACTTTGAATGTGGAAATGATGTGGAACTTTCCTTCACCAAGAATGGGAAGTGGATGGGAATTGCTTTCCGAATTCAGAAGGAAGCCCTGGGGGGTCAGGCCCTCTACCCCCACGTCCTGGTGAAGAATTGTGCAGTGGAGTTCAACTTCGGGCAGAGGGCAGAGCCCTATTGTTCTGTCCTTCCCGGCTTCACCTTCATCCAGCACCTTCCCCTGGGTGAGCGGATCCGGGGCACTGTCGGACCAAAGACCAAGGCAGAGTGTGAGGTGAGTAGACCTGGAAGACTGAGTTGGTGGCCGTCTCTCCTGGGTCACATCACTGCCAAGGCAGAGGGAAGACACGCATGGTGAAAGCAGCACCCCTCGCTGCATGAGTGATGTTGGAGAAAGGGAGAGAGGGCCCTCCACCTCCTGGCGCCTCAGACTGGAGAGCAGGAAGCCGGTTATGGGTGTGGCTTAGGCCAGAATGGGGAGGGGGCTAAGGTAAGAGACCTTAACCTTGGAAAGTTTCCAAAAGGAAGTGGTCACAGCGCTCCTTCCTAACCTCCTGAGGGCTGTGGGTGAGATCCGAATCTTGGCATAGGGAGCTTTGCCCTCAACAGAAAAGGTTGTGAAGGCACTTGTGGTGAGCGCGTTTTTCAAGGAGGTTGTGCCGCTCCACACTCCCACCCAGGCGTCTAAGAACAAAAATGACGCTGGCCTTGGGGATAATTTGGCTGCAGATGCTGGTGATCTGTGTTCTAAAAATAACGTGGGGTTTTTTTGTTTGTTTTTTGATATATAAGTGATTTTATATTTATTCTAGAAAACTAGAAAATACAAGGAGAGTTAAAGTTTCCTATGATTCTACCATTCGCAGATAAGTTTACTTCTGAAGTTTACTTATAAGCCCTGCTGCTTCAGTGCCCCTCCCTGTCCCGTTCTCATAGATTCTGATGATGGTGGGCTTGCCCGCTGCTGGTAAGACCACGTGGGCCATCAAACATGCGGCCTCCAACCCCTCCAAGAAGTACAACATCTTGGGTACCAACGCCATCATGGATAAGATGCGGGTAAGGACAGCTTCTGGTCTCTCCTTAGCCACCTCCCACCACCCGAGTGCTGCTCTGCAACCAAGACCACCCACCCCTCACCACCCCCTGCTCACAGGTGATGGGCCTACGCCGACAACGGAACTACGCTGGCCGCTGGGACGTCCTGATCCAGCAGGCTACCCAGTGCCTCAACCGCCTCATCCAGATTGCTGCCCGCAAGAAACGCAACTACATCCTAGACCAGGTACTTACTGGTAACCATCATGCTCCAGGAGAGGGAAGGGGACTTTTGGGTGCCTGGATATTTCTCTCTGGTCTTTTTATTTTTTCTCCCATAATGCATTTGAACTGCAGTGCCAAATGGGGCTCAGCCATACATGATGGCAGAGTCCCAGACTCTTAATACAGCTCTCTGAACCCGGTCTTGGGTGGGGTCAGAGATCGTGATCCAAGCCTAGCTCAGGCTCTCAGCAGCCCAGAAGAATATCATCAGGTGAGAGCTATTTAATGAAATGGAACGGGCCTGGAGTTTTGAGCTGGCCACGCCTGGACTTATTAGACCTTGACTCTGCCACTATCATAGCCATGTGCCTGTGGGCAGCTGACTTCATCTTCAAATTTCAGTCTCCTGCTCTGTAAAATGGAGGTCATAATGGTGGCCACATTCCTAACACAGGGCCTGGCACATAGTAGTTGGAAGTTATCCATGGCTTTCAACATTCTCAAAAGAATGAAAGACCTAAACATGGTCAAGGATCCTGGTCTCAGAGTAATGAGTTCCTCATGTTTACTGCCTGTGAGACGTCCTTCTTGAAGCTTTTCTCAAGTAGCAGATCCCGTTTTGAGGGATCTGTAAACAAGCATCTTTTCCCCTCAGCCTTGCATTTGTTCCTTTTTAAAAAACCTGTTAGTATGTAAATGTGTAAGCTGAGGAGCATCGCCACCTAGGCAGCTTTGCTGGAGTGCCTTTCACACATGTAGCCCAGATACTTGGCTGCCGGGCGTTCAGAGGGCTCCCGCTGAGGGTGGAGCTGGGATGGTGGTCGGCCCACCAGAATGGTGGTGAAAAGCTCAAGGGGGCCAGACCGCCTGGGCACGGGTAAGCATCCCACACAAAAGAGTTGGGCACGCCCTGGCCCTCTTCTGTGATGGCGGAGATGTGAGAATTGCTCTGGGTTCTGCTTTTCTGGAAGGTAGACGTGAAAAGGTGTACTTTCATCCAGTGACCAGTGCTGCAGCTGTGGAATTGAGCTTTGCAGACTCTCATATTTGTGAAGACAGGACATGATCCCATAATGCTAAGTTTTGATGAAAACAACTAATTGTGTTAATGTTTAGAATAAATTTATTTCTGGGAGGAAAAAAACTGTTGCGTGCAGGTGATCCAAGAGCTTTCCAGGGTTACTGCCCCAGCTCAGCGCCATCAGTCATGCATACAACCTGTCTTTTTCCCTTTGAAGAGTTTGTTTTTTAACCCTGGCCTTGCTTTGCCCCATTCTTGTTGTCAGGACATTTAGAATTGTAGTATCCTGAAATGGGAGTGGTGGTGTTCTAACAGCCTGAGGATTCTTTTTCTGGGTACCCCAGCAAGTGTTTCCTGCCTGTCATTTTGTCAGTTTGCTGGTTAAATCAGCTGTAATACTGTGGCCCAGTGGAGAAAGATGACAGTTCTAGGGGTAGATCATCTTAACCTCACATTTCAAAGTGGGCCTTCTTGGGTTGTCAGTCCCTAGTACCTTAACCAGGCCCAGTACAGCTGAGAGCTCTGTAAGACGCACTTTGGACCTTCTTGGCACGTCCTGGCTTGTTCAAGGATGGTCCAGGGCTGTACCATGTGCGCCTGTGGTCTTAAGGTCTGCAGGCCTCCTGATGGAGGGACGTGCAGAACAGGCCCAGTGGTCCAGGCCAGCAATGAGGCACAAGATCCTAAACTCTGAAAATGGAGGAGGTGAGTTCTCTGGTTAACCACAGATTAGAAGATTGCCTTGGGGCCTAAAGCTGCAGGTTACTCAGGCCTGGGAAGAGGTTTGCAGTCAGAGGTTTGAACTGTTTTGCCTTAAACCTCAAACGTGGGTTCCAGAAAAGTGTGTGTGTGTGTGTGTGTGTGTGTGTGTGTGTGTGTGTGTGTAAAAGATTCAGAGCAAGCCCTGTGTTCCCATCCTACCAACTCTGGCAGTGAGGGGTAAGCTGATGCATAGCTGTCTCTTGAGCAAGATGAAACTCCCAGAGGAGACCAGTATTCCAGACAGTCCCTGTGGTCCTGGGTCTGAGCCCAGGACAGTCTTTTCCTTTCTCTGGTTCTTTGTGAGTGTTCAGACCTCTCCACGTTTGGCTCTTCTGGGTCTTCTGTTAGGTAGGTTTGCCTCAGAAATGCCCATCCTTGAGAGGGAAGGCGAACATGCGTACAGAAGCTAGGCGAGGCTGTGTGAGCCAGGACTCTGCCTGTGTCTGGCCAGGACCCTAGTCTCCTACCTCAGGATGTGTCTCATTGGGAACAAGCTCTTGGGTTCTTTGGGGCTTTGACCTACATCCACGACGACCTCAGTATTCTCTTTAGAGCAAATGGGTGTTATAGCTATGGAATGTTTGAGGGGAAAAAGAAAGGAGATAGACCACACAGGGGAGACTGAGGCCTCATAGAGGAAGGGAACCTGTCCAAGGTTATGCTGTAGATTTGCTGGTAGAACACATCTCTGCTGACTTCCCAGGATGTGTAGGGCCATAGCGGAAAGTTAGGCAGGCCTTCTGGAGGTGGGATGCTTAGCCCAGGACACAGAAGATGACGAAAAGAGTTGAAGCTTTGTCCTGAGGGCAGTGGGGAGCCCTGGTCATGTTTTAATCAGTGGTGTCGGGGAGGGAAGAATGGTTTAATTTGCCTGGCCAGTAAAAGGCCAAAGAGAAAGGAGAACAGGGAAGTGGGCTTCAAGTGGTTCATTGCTTCAAGTGGCTCTTTGGGGTCATCTGTTGACAGTGGAAAGTTGGAATGAGATGCCACCCAGGAGCCTCAAGACAGTGCAGAGCAGGAGGAGCTGGCCCTCCTGTAGACTTCTGAGAGGGTCTCTGCAGGGCCACTCGTCAGGGCCCCCAACCACCTCAGAGTTGGGGTCTGCAGGTTAAGAGCTACCTTAGGGCTCTCACAGCCTGGAGCCGGGCCAGCAGCAATCAGAGGCAGGGCTGGCTGTGACATCACCAACCTCACTTCAGCTGTAAGGGGGTGGGGTTCTATTCCTGCTTTGCATCCGTATTCACCACACCCTTGCCTGAAACAAACCCAGGGCTAGAGGCCCAGACCACTTCTTGTTGGCAGGCGTTGGAGAAAGGGATGTTTCTTTCCTCCACTCTCCCCATCTTCAGGGCCTCGGCCAGTTCCACTGTGACACTCCAGCCAGCTCTCCTACACCTGTGGTTCCTTCCACGGGATTTACCTCACTGTGAACCTGGAATAAACTCATCACCAGCTTTAAGTTTGCTCCTCTGGGACCCAGCCGGGTTTTTCCCACTGATAGGCTGACCTTGTTGAGTTATGGACAGGGGACAAGTGAGAGTGGACATGGGACAGTGGGACTCTTACCAGATTTGGGCTGTGAACAGCCTGCTGTGTTCTTTCCTCACTCACCAAAACCACCCACTTATCTTCTCTGAGAAACTCAACCCCTGTCCTTGGGCCCACTGCTGGAGATTGGGGGTGGCCAGGGAACACGGACAGCCTCAGACCTTCCCAGAGTCGGCATCTTCAAGCAGGGTGGAACTGGGAGGAGCGGGAGCCAGGCAGAGGGAGCCCACACAGCTGGAAAAGCTGATCTAGCTGTTGTGCTGGTCTCTTAGCAACAGCCACCAGCAGCCCCCAGTGACCACAGCAGTGCTGGGCCAGCCTGGGGGCTCTGACCTCACTATGTTTGCTGTGGCAACAGCCACCGGCAGCTAACTCCCTTTCCTCAAGGAAAGTCAAGTATTTGCATTTCTGCTGGTGCGGTTTAGACGCCCTTCTTCCTTTCCCCAAGCCAAGGAGTAAGGGGAGGGAGGTGCAGTCTTGAAAACCGTAGCCAGGAGGGCTCTCTACACCTTGGTTTCAAAGTATCCGAGGAGGCAGCCCTCAGAGTCTAGCCACTTCCCAGGACAGAGGCCAGCTGTTTACGAGTCCAGTCTGCGCCGCCCCCTTCCCTCTCATCCCTCCCATCCCATGAAGCTGCAGGGACTAGCCTTCTTGGCATTGTTGCTTCTCTTTGTCTTTTGGTCAGGACATTGACAGGGCAGGTCTACCCCATAGAAACTCTCCAGGAGGTGTTGACCCATGTCCTCGGGGTTCCAAGGAGTCAAAATAGGATCCCTTCTTATGGGCAAACAAACCATGGAATAGATTGTGCACTGAATGGTCTGGGGCCACATACTCCCTGGCACCCATCTACTCTGGCTTTTGTGCCAGGAGAAAACCTCATTATTTAGCTGGAGGAAGTCAAATTCTACCTTCCTATGACCAGATGCCATTTTCTGCTTAGAAATAGAGTCCAGGAAGGGGGCGGGGGATGGGGGGAGGGCTTGACTTTAACTCCTGTAACCTGCTGTGCTTTTTAACCATTTGTGGCCCAAGGCCTTCTCGAGCCAGTGCCTAAAGCCCAGATCACATGCGTGTTCCTGTCATACACACCTCTCCCTCCCTCTTCGTAGATGTTGGGACACTTTCCCTGGGGAACAGAGAAGACCACCTTTGCCCGGTGTTTGTGTGTCAGGGCCATGGAGTCTGGTTGGTTTAGAGAACAGCACACTCACACCCTAGGTCTCCCCATAGGTGTGCCCTGGAGTCCTTGGGCTTTGGCTGACCCACAACCCAGCTTCCTGTCCTTTCTGTCTTGGAAGAAGGTCTCTTGTGCCTCGTCTTTTCCTCAAATTTAACTTTCCTTGGTCCTTCCCTAGATCTGTCAGTTCCGTTGGCCGTATTTTCAAATCCAGCTTGCAGGTGTTAGCTCGCTTCCCTGCCACATACCAGATATTTTCCCGCCTGCAAATCCTCACCAGAGCCAGGAGGAAGGTGGTCTGCGCCCTGCCTTTCAGATGGAGAAATTCGAGACTCAGACTAATTAGGCGACTTGTCTACAGACTCACAAATAGTAGAGGGCACAGCTGGAATTTCAGCCTTAAGCTGCTTCGCCAAACCCTGTGTTCTTTCCACCCCGTCTCACTGCTCCTGCCTTTCTGTGGCTTCACCTTCCCTCGTCTGGGTTGCTTCAAGTCAACATTACAATAAGAATGTTCACAGCACCCCACCCAGCGACGCCCATATCAACAGTGGTGCCCATTTGTTGAGCTGTCAGCCAGGCCCTGGGCTAACCAAGAGCTTTTACTCACATGAACTCCTTCAGTTTTAAGAGTGACCATATGACAATCCTACTGTTTTCCCCACCTAGGGCTTGCGACTCACTAAATACGTAGTAGGTTGACTTTACAGACGAGGATTCTGAGCCTGTGAGTGGAAGTTGCTCACCCAGGGCCACACGGTTGTGATGTGGCCAAGTCAGGCCTCTGAGATATGCCAGGCCATCTCGTCTGCCTCCCTCAGTCAAGATGGCTCCTGCCTTGAAAACCAGCACGTGGCCCCTGACTCAGAGTCTTCATGCTGGGTCAGTGCTTTGTGGTCCCCCTGCTCAGTCCTTGTCAGCCTGGGAGGGAGGATCTTCGTCCCCAGTTTACAGGTAAAGCAGCTATAAGGACTGGCCACAGTGAGTTTGTGGGCACACCAGGACTTGACCCTCGGCTTATTTCACTCTGCCAGGCTGCATCTTCAAAATATAGCTTTTTTGTCCATTTGTTCATGCCCTTTTACATACTGTCCTTCTCCCTCTGCAGCTTCTCTCTTGAGTCCCTGTCAGGCCACTAAAAGTTGTTTAAATGCAAGTATTCCTCATCGTGCCAGTTCTGCTGAGCGTCTGAGTCTGGATAGGGTGCATACCTACATAGGTGCCTGAGTCCTGCCTCCGGAGATTGAGGTTCAGGATGTCGCGGTGAGGTTTGGGCTGCTTTTTTTTTTTTTCCATTAGTATCTGGGTGATTCAGGTTCACAGGCTGAGTCCCTGGAGCCCCAGGGTCCGAAGGATCTGGGCCCCAGTCCCAAAGGGCCTGGCATATAGGAGGATACTCAGTAAATAGAAGCTATTGTTACTGCTGCTCGCTGTCAGATGTGGCCTAGGGCATGGCTCTGTGGCAGCACCAGCCCAGAATGCACCTGCCCATCACCTAGAGGAGGAGAAGAGAACATTAGTGGCTTGGAAAAGCATGGGCTCTCGCCTTGTCATGCTCCCTGCTTGTAAGCTTGTGGGTGAGGCTTAGGTTTCAGAGAAGGACTGAGGAAATAAAAGAACCAGTGTTGATGAAAGTCTACACAGCTGTCAGAAGGGGCTGGTTAATTATGACATACATTCTGTAAATGATATGTAGTCATTAAAAGAGAACACAGGCACAGAAAAATGTTAAGAGAAATGGTAAGTGGAAAAAGGCTTGTGAAGAATATATATAATGTGATTCCATTTGTGTTAAAAGTCACAGATGTCTCTAGAAATATATAAATTCAGTGTAGGTCATCTCTGGGAAGTAGAGCTTGGCTGTAGGCAGATGAAGAGATCCTTATTCTAAGCTTTATGCCTCGTACTCTGAATTTTTTACTGGGAGTGTGTATAGGCAGACCTCGGAAATGTTGTGGGTTCTGTGCCAGCCCACCGCAATAAAGCGAGTCGAAATCATTTTTGATAGTGGAGGGTCTTGCCTTCAGTTTGTAAAACAAACCATAACGTGTGAGGGGCGATACAGGGAGGCGCAGTAAGATGAGGACAGCCGCATTGCTGGGGGCGGGATGGCAGTGCGCCACCCAGAGCAAAGAGGATTAAAACACAAAGCCCAGTCCTTGGGAATTCCTTGTCCTGTGACTGTCAGCAGCTGCTTTCCCAGGTCAGTTTTCTGAGGGTGGACTCAGGAATCTTAAAAGGGAATAAGGGAGGTTTTCTGGGTTCCTCCGCTTAGAACTGCCCTGTCCTCAAGTCGCCGGCCTGCGTCATGCCTGCAGGAGAAAGCACCTTCCTGTAATACACTCTTGGCTCTTCTGTTCCCTGCCCCTAGACAAATGTTTATGGGTCAGCCCAGAGACGAAAAATGAGACCATTTGAAGGCTTCCAGCGCAAAGCTATTGTCATCTGTCCCACTGACGAGGACCTAAAAGACCGAACAATAAAGCGAACTGATGAGGAAGGGAAGGACGTCCCAGATCATGCGGTCTTGGAAATGAAAGGTAGGAGATGAGCAATTCCCAGGGGACATCTTAACAAGGTCCTTTAAAAACAGGCTCCTTAAACAATTTTTCTTTCCCAAGTTCCTTGATTATTTTTATTTTGTTCTTTCTCTGCTTCTGTTTTGTCCCTCCCCGTGTAGTGCCCAGATCTCTCTTGTGGCAAGGTTATCAGACTAGATGGGGTTGGGGCAGGAAAAGAGAGAGGATATGTGGGAGCAAATGCCTCAGCTTGCTCTTCTGCAGCATAAGGTGACTAGCTGCCTGGCCTGCTCTCTGGAGCAAGGAGGGATGGGGCACTTACAGACACTGGTTTCATGGGGCTCAGCCGCCTTTCAGGACAGGGAGAAGTGCTTTGTTAGCCACTGGCCATTGTCAGGGAAGCCAAGGTTGGGACCCTGCCTCACCTCCATCGCTCACTGTTCCAGTCCCCTCTGCCTTCTGGCAGGCCAGTGCCCAGGAGGTAGAGGGGACCGGACCTCAGAAGGTCCTGACCCCTCTCCTTGTTCCCTCTGGGGTCCTCCCTTCCTCCCAGCCAACTTCACGTTGCCAGACGTTGGCGACTTCCTGGATGAGGTGCTGTTCATCGAGCTGCAGCGGGAAGAAGCGGACAAGCTGGTGAGGCAGTACAACGAGGAAGGCCGCAAGGCTGGCCCACCTCCCGAAAAGCGCTTTGACAACCGAGGAGGCGGCGGTGGCTTCCGGGGCCGCGGGGGTGGCGGCAGTTTCCAACGCTATGACAACCGAGGCCCCCCTGGGGGCAACCGAGGAGGCTTCCAGAACCGAGGGGGAGGTAGCGGTGGAGGAGGCAACTACCGAGGAGGTGAGTGGTCTCACACAGCTCTCCCGCTTCTGGTTCCCCAGCCCCGGGCCAAGCTTTGGGACAGAACCTCAAGGGGTCAGACTCCGAGGCCTTGGGAAGACGCTCCCACCACCCTGCTCCGCCGGGGCACAGCTCCTAAAGCCCTTGCTGTCGTGTTTGTGAATCTTACCCTCATCTGACCACGAGCTCCTTGAGAAGAGAGGCCATACCGAGTTCACTGCCACTTCTGGGTCCCAGCTCAGGACCTGGTGCAGGGCAAATGTTACAGCTATTTTGGCTTTTGGTTTTAAAACAAATGGAGAAAGGGGCTGCAAGGGTTAAGTTACCCAGAATTTGCTCGGCTACATCTAGAGTTGGGATCAGGTGACCCAAAGCCCAAGTTCTCAGTCACTGAGTTCTGCTGTCCCTGCAGTGAGATGTGTGGTCACAATTTAACAAACAGGCCCTGTGGTGTCTCCATCTTATGCTGGACAGTTCCAGGGACACAGCCATGACACAGATAGACACATCACCCTGTAGTGACAGTCCAGAAGGATTCTGAGTTTAATGGGAAAGTCTAGGGGTACCGTACGCTTGGGGGACACCTGATCCAACTGCGGAGGAGTGGGGCTCAGGGAAGGCCTCCTGAGATGCCATTGTCTAAGCCGAGGTCCAGAGGCGGTAGGAGTTGGAAGGAGGAAGATTCTGGGCCCCGCAAACAATTGCATAAGGGCTCAGGAGAGGCCGGCCCATTTAGCCAAGCCTGAAGGGGACTATCCCCAGTGCCTGGCATCCTCTCTTCCAGAATATCTCTTCTACTTAATTCAACAGCTGTCAAGACACTGGGGACACAGTAGAAACCGAGAGAGTCTTGGTCCGGGCTCATAGTCCAGTAGGCAAAACAAACCTGTCAGCAGACTGATGGCCAGGTGTTATCAGGGCTGCACAAGGGAGCACGCCCAGGGGTCTCAGAAGCCCAAAAGGGGTGCTTTGTTCCCTTGACAGTTCCTGCGCTGTGCCTGGCCACGCTGAGGCTGCAGCAGTCACCAAGATGGCCTCCTGAGAATGATAAGCCTCTCGTCTGGTTTCTCCCATGCAGGGTTCAACCGCAGTGGAAGTGGTGGCTACAACCAGAACCGCTGGGGTAACAGCAGCCGGGATAACAACAACTCCAACAACCGAGGCAGCTACAACCGGGCTCCCCAGCAGCAGCCACCCCCGCAGCAGCCGCCACCGCCACAGCCACCACCACAGCAGCCGCCGCCACCACCCAGCTATAGCCCTGCTCGGAACCCACCAGGGCCCGGCAGCTACAGCAAGAACAGCAACATCCCTGGCTCGAGCGCCAGTACCAGCACCCCCACCGTCAGCAGCTACAGCCCTCCGCAGGTGAGGGGAGGTGGGCAGGAAGTCGCCAACACCTGTGAAGCCACAGGTCTCCACTCCCACCTCCAATCCTGCCCTTTCTCCCGGACAGTGCTTTTGATAGGGCCAGACCCCAGCGATCCCCAGATTCCTTCTAGACCCTTAGGGGGCAGTCTGCAAGTGTCGGTCCCTCTAGCAAGCACATTTTTCTTGACTGCATCATTGGCTTACTGAATCCCCAAGAAAGTACGCAATTAGAGTTACCCCTTGCCTGGGCCAGAAGGGGCTGACCCCCTTGTCTTTAGGATGTGGAGATGTCCTAAGGCTTATCCGGAGCAGCTCCAGGCTCAGTTCTCATTCTCAGAGAGCCAGTGCTTGGGCTCCAGTACGCACAGGGCCCTGTCACCCAGAGCAGTCTCCATTGACTGTGCAGCCCTTTCCTGAGCACCTTCCACGTGCCAGACTTGGCAAGAGCTGCTAGGAGACAGACGAATGGTTCCCAGCCCTGGTCTAAGCAGAATATTTCTTAGACAAGCACTGGGCAGTTATAGATTCAAGCCCCAGCCCTGTAGCATCCTGATTTTGTGCCCTTGGACAAGCAGCCTTGCCTCTCTGGACCTCGTTTTCCTCATAAAAGACTAGAGTCGTTAGTAGCACTCACATCCGAGGTTTATTGTCGGGCATGGGTGGTGGCACAGCCTCATGTGTAAGACTGTGGGCTAGGCTAGGCAGACCTGGGGGTCAAGGCCTGGCTCTGCTACTTTTTAGCTGTGTGACTTGAGCCCAGTGATTTCACCTCCCTGAGCCTCAGCTTCTTTATCTGTAAAATGAGGTTAATGGAGCCGACCTCACGGAGCTGGTGGGGGAGTAGATAGAGATACTGCCTGGTCTCGGGAAGCACTTAGGAAGTTGCCACCACTGTTTTTCTCAGCAGCTCTTCCCGTAATGACTGCCGCCATTCACTGAGTGCCCAGTGGTTTTTGCACACAAGCTTACTGAATACACAAGGCAATCGAAGGGGTAGTTCTGTTGTAATTCTCATTTAAAAAAAAAAAAAAGATTTCAAGAAGTGCTGTGCACCTTGCCCCACACCCCCAGGGTCTCAGAGCTGGGTTAGGGTCTAGAACACAGCCCTGCATCCGACCTTGTCCTGCCATGCCGCAGAGCTGCCTCACCTCCCCCTGAGCCCTCAAACAGCTTCCACCAGGGAAGTTCCTTTGCGGGCCCACTGCGGAGCCGGCTGTTTTACAGAGCCCTGATTATACCCTCCCCCCCACTTTCCAGCCGAGTTACAGCCAGCCGCCCTACAGTCAGGGAGGTTACAGCCAGGGCTATACAGCTCCACCACCTCCGCCTCCACCACCACCTGCCTACAACTATGGGAGCTACGGCGGCTACACCCCGGCACCCTACACCCCACCACCACCCCCCCCACCACAGACCTACCCTCAGCCCAGCTATAACCAGTATCAGCAGGTAAGTGCCGGGCAGAGTCGGGGCAAGGGCTGGGCAGTGGAATGCAGAGACCTCCAGGGGCTCCACGTGGATGTGTGTTCCCAGACTTGAGTCCCTGCTTATCCTTGAGAAGATGGGCAGCCTGCTGGCCTCAGGCTGGCATTCGTCTGATACAGCCATTCCATTTGATGAACACTTCTGCACTGGCTGCTACGACTGGTATCCTGGTCCCTCTCCCCAGTGCAGCCAGGAAAAAGGCATAGTGGTGGCCAGTGTCTATCCCGCACCTGCCCATAAGAATGGACACTGGCCATGGTGATCAAGTATGTTGAACTTGGTACCTAGCTATACCTGAAAGGGCATTATGTTGGCAAGCCCGGAGACCTAACTGCCCACCCATGTGGCATCAAGTCAGTCACTTGTCCTCCCGAGGTGCCTTGATTTCTCTGGGGGCCCGTGTGTCGGCTGTTACCACTGCACCCCTTGCTACTCTGGGTGAGAGTGGAGTGAGGGCAGGAGCCAAATGCGGGTCTGGATGAGGGACAACTTGGCGCTCTTGGTTTCTCCCCAGTATGCCCAGCAGTGGAACCAGTACTATCAGAACCAGGGCCAGTGGCCGCCATACTACGGGAACTACGACTACGGGAGCTACGCCGGGAGCACACAGGGGGGCACGAGCACTCAGTAGCCATGTGCCCCGGAGGCCCCCGCCGGCTTCCTCCACCAGCGCCCACCTCGGCCTCTCATCTGCCCCATCGGGTCCTGTGGTGCTGAGGATCGGGTCATCCCAGGGCTGCCTCCCTCCAGCCTGCTGCCTCCGCTCTGAGGGGCTTCTTCCCCCACACAGGGCTGGGCATTTTTCTCTGGATTCAAACAGGCAACAGTGACCTTTCATTTTCTGTTTCTCCCTTCGTCTCCTCCCTCCTCAACCTCTGACTCCTTTTCTCCTTTTTGACTAAAGACCCCCTTCTCCCTTGGTCTTACGGTGAGGCTACAGTGGCAGAGAGGAGCCCCTTCCTGTCTACTTGTCCCAGCCCTGCTCCAGTCCCTCAGCTTCCCAGACCCTCATGCAGTTGGTTGTAAATTCTCCCAGGAGCTGTTTTACTGTCTACTTTTCAGGATTAAAAAAAAAAATATCAAAAACTTAAAAAAAAGTTTAAAAAGCAACATGGGGAGGGAGGAAGCAGTGACATATTTTTTTGGTAATTATGCTTTTTTTTTAATTTTTAGAATTTGTCCGTTTTTACTGTGGGTCGGCTGTTGATATTTCATCAGGATAACCATTTCTTTGCTGAGTTCAGGCACCCAAGGAAGGCCACACCCTCAAAACAAAACACACACACAAAAACAAAACCACAGAATCATCTTTAACCTAACTTTTTATACGATGTCTCAGTTTCCCGTAACTTTGCACACAAGCTTCTGTGTTGAGTTGAATTGTAACTGCTTTTTGTATTTGGAGAGAGTGTGACTATTGAACTTGAAATCTTTTATTCTAGGCGTCTTGGTAGTTTCTGGTGGGATTAAGCGGGCAGGAGGGAAAAAGGGGAGGGGGCTCCTTCTCTTTGGAACATGAAATTTCTCCCACTGCCTCTTCTCCAGAGGTCACCTAGGTGCCGGATCTGAAGGTTTTTCCTACAGTGATCCTCTGCTTATTTTTACTTCCCCTTGACCCATATGTTTTAACAGGATTTTAACAAACTGCACTTATTAAGAAATGTGTTTGCCCTGTTTTGTTTTGTTTTATTTCAATAAATGACATGGCACCTCCTAGCAGGAAGGAAGCAGGGTCGAAACCCTGAGGCGTTACTGCACTTGGACTTTAATTGGGGTGGGGCCTTTTCAAGGGGATACTATTTACTCATTCATTAAACACTTACTGAGGGATTCCTGTGCCTGGCCCCGTTTTTGGTGCTGGGGGTGCCCCCTTAAAACTGAGGCCCTCAGTTTAAAACCCACTGGCTCATTTTAAAGTGGTTCTCTGGTCCTTGCCCTTTCCTGTCCATTCATAGTACCAAATCTCTACAGGAAATTGTGAGTATAAGGCAGGGAACCAGATCCCTAGGTGGAGGGTGAGGTAGGGATGATGGAGTTGAGACCGAGGCTGGGCTGTGACTGCTCATCCACTTGAGGCCTGGCCTGTGAGCTGGCCTTAGGATGGTTTCTGCCCGCACTCCTGGTTCCAGTCTAGTGTAGATTGTGGAGCTACTTTATCCAGCCAATGTGTTAGGTACTTGGTCTGTTCCTCACCCAGTCTAGATAATGTTGGGGACACAGCATGGCCAAGGCAGCACCAGACCCTACCCTCACAGGGCTCCCAGTCCAAAGGTAACAGATCTGTCATCAAATGGTGACAGCAGCAGGTGGTCAGCTGTGAGGGCCTGCCGTGTGGGGGGTGGTGAGGTGAGTGCTTAGAGAACTTTTTTGAACGAGTGAGCCAGGGTGAAGGACTTTGCATTCCCACAGCCTGTCAGCCTCCTCCCCCAGCTATTTGAGTCATTTCTTCATCCCCATTGGACATTCTGTGTTCCTAGACCTTTGTGAGGGACAATGCTGGGCACAAGAGTGGCCACTTCAATCTCATCCCTTTCGTCACATGAAGTATCTCAGCCTTGTGAAGGGAATACAAGCAACAAAATGGAGGAAGGCCGATTCGTTTTGAGGTCAGGGGTGGGGCTTCAACGTGAGAAGAGCCAAAGTTGATGGCTAGTTGGGCCTAAAGGAACCCTAGAGTATCCCCCACACACACACACACCCTTCTCAGAGCGGTAGGGAGGTCCTCCAGTCTACCCTGGGAGGTCCTCTTCTGGACAGGTCTGTGTGTTGGGCAACAGTGCCCTCTGCTGGCCTCTCCCGTGATAACATTTTTAAGTGTCCCCATCTACCCGGTGCGGCAAATGGGCCGCTTTCCTCCAGATCCCTTATCTTAGGAATGCAGACTGCCCTTGGCCAGTCTCGGTTACTGTACCAGCCTCCTCACAGGTCTCCCTGACCTCCAGTCCCTTACCCTGACACAGGATAGAAAGGAGTTCAAGCTACTTAATGTGGCTTGTGAGGCCCCCACAGCTGGCCCCTGATCACCTCACTAAGCTTCATTTTTGCTGCTCCCCCTTTGGACTTCAGATTGGTGGTTTGTTCTGGGGGACTCACAAGTCCCTTGTAGAATCTACAAGTTCCATGAACCCAATCCACATATATGTGGAAGTTTGCATAAAGATTTGTGAGGTTCTCAAATCTTCTGCAGCCCAATCGTGAACTTAAGAATTCTTTTCCTATTCTCCGGTCACACTGAAGTCCTTGCAGCAACCAGAACTACCCATTCCTGTCTTCACATCTGGGTCTTTGCCTCATGCACCTCCCTTCCTCTTATCCTAATTCATCCTTAAGGTCTCAGCTTGGGCATCCCCTCTCCAAAAGAGCCTTCTCTAACCTTCCAGGCTAGAGCGGCAGCTCCCCTAGTCTCGATCAGTCAGTCCAGTCAGGGTGGTCACTGGTGGCATGTCTACTGGTAACACACCTGACTGAGTCCCTACCCATCACCTAGGAGCAAATCAGGGCCATGGTTTTCTCCCTCCACATCTGCAGATTCTCCAGGTCCTCATCACCTGTCTCACGAGCCAGGGACTTGGTGTGATGACAGAAGCAAGAGACAAGGCTTAATCAATATTCTTCTTAGTGAAGAAATAAGGGGACAGACTGGTCTAAACTAGAGCACAAACTCTTTGAGACCCTGAGGGTTTCTCATTAAACAATCCATTCCAAAATTAAGCGTGCTGGGCTCAAGTCACAGCAGTGAACAGGTTGAACAATGGTTCAGATCCCTCCTCATATTCCAATTTCGGAGCAACTCGCCCGGGGATGGAATGGAAGGGGTTCTCAGACCCGGGAGCCCTTTCCCTTCCTGGCTCCAGAGGGCGGGACCCGAGGAGGGACGCATGCGCATAGAAGGTCCGCCCTCGGCCCGGAACTTCGATTCTGGGCTCGGCGGAGCACCCGGCCCCGGGTGTGTGCTCAGCCGGAAGTGGCCGCTGAGGGCGTGTGGCCGGGCTTAGTGTACGGCGCCTGCCACGGCAGTTAACAAGTAGTAGAAAGCCAACATGGAGGCCGTGGCAACGGCGGCGGCGACGAGGGAACCCGATGAAGGTGAGGTCTTGGCCACGCGGAGGCGACGGGAAGGTGGGGCTGCGGTGTCACTGGGAAATGATTCCCCTTGAGCGCGATGGAGGACTCTGTTGCGGGACACTTGTCCTCGAGCATTACCTGTCCACTTCACTGTTTTGTGCAGATTAACCCCTTTCGTTACGGGCTGACCTCCTTTACCCGATCCCCTTCCCGGAAGTTAACCTAAGTTAACCTCTTCCAAGTTCCAGGCCAGCCTTTTCATGACCCAGACGAATCCAGTTCCTTTGCAGGCTAATTCTCAGGTTAACATAAACCTCTCCCCTGTTCCGGACTAACTCCCATTGTCCCAGCCAACCCTGCTTCTCAAGTTACCCTCTTCTTTTTGTCGAACTACCCTTCCCTTGCCCCAGGCTAACCCTTCTACTCCAGGCCAACCCTCCTCCTGCCCCATGCAAACTCTGCTTATCCCAGACTTAACTGCGTTTTCTTCTCATTCTAATCCCTATTCCCCCAAAGTTCACAGTCTCGTCTGCCTCCTCAGGTTTCTGTGCTCCCCCAATTTTTTTTTTTTTAATTCTTATTTTTTATTATTATGTATGCCTACAGTACCTGGTCTTCCTAGGTGGTCTCCCATCCAAGTACTAACCAGGCCCGACCCTGCTTAGCTTCCAAGATCAGACACTGGGCTTGTTCAGGGTGACATGGCTGTAGACCATGGACCGTGGCTCCACTGGGGTGCGAACGCAGGACTTACTGCCTGTACAGCAGACATGCTGACCGCCACGCTATGGAACCACATCCCCCATTTCTTTCTTTTGCATTTCAGTCTCTTTATTTCTCCTTACGGCTTCCCATCAAGAATCTAAAATGCTTTTGTTTTGCTCATCCTCCAATTCCATCTCCCTGCTTCAGAGTAATCCCGTGTTGGGTGAGGTGTGGTTGGGAGGCTGAAACATCAGTGACCAAGAATTAGTAATTGTTGAAGCTGGATGATGGTTGTATTGAGGAGAGGGGCGCAGATTCTTGCTCTACTTTTGTGTAGGTTTGAAATTTTCCAGAATAAAAAACCTTTTAACCTAAAAAAGCAAATCTGTCCCTTGATGCCATGCTGCCTTTCCAGGAACCGTCTATCCTCTCCAAAGAGTTGTGAATACTTGTCTCAATTTCCTCACCTCCCACCCACTAAAGTCTGGCTTTTACCTTCAGAAACTGCTGTGATTAGGGTCCCCAGTGACTTCCCCATATAGTTAAACCGGGCTACTCTATTCAGTTAATTTTTTGCTAGACGACATGGAGAATTCAATGCCATTGACCCATCTGTCCTTATTGAAAGTTTTCCCTTGGTCTCCATGACACCTCTCTCATTTTTTTCCTTTCTCTCAGGCTCTTCCTGCTCAGCCTCTGTTAGTGTCCTAGGGTTGGTTTAAAACAAGAGAAAATTTATTCTCTGACAGTTCTGGAGGCCAGAAGTCTGAAAACAGTCAGCATCACCCGGCTGAAATCTAGGTGTCAGCAGGACCGTGGAGGGCTCCTTCAGATGCTCTAGGGAAAAACCTAATCCTTGCCTCTTCCACCTCTGGCGGCTCCTGGCCTTCCGTGGGTTGTCATCACATCACTCCAGTCTCTGCCTCCATCCGTCTTCAGATGGCTTTCTCCATGTGTGTCAAATCTTGGACTCTCTTACAGGACACTTGTGATGGCATTTAGGGCCCACCGAAATAATGCAAGATAAGATTTTGAGATCCTTAACTTAATCACATCTGCAAAGACCCTTTTGTTGTTATTGGCTACATAAGTTAACACTGGCAGTTTTCAGGAATGAAGATTTGGCCATCTTTGGGAGGACGTTTGTTAGCCTTTCACAGCCATATCTTCTCCCCACCCAGTCAGGGCTCTTTCTTAGCTCCTCTTCTCTTCTCATCCCTCACACACACCCCCCTGCCCTCACCATGACCTCTCATTTCTTTCAGCTTTACTTCTTGCCTTGGCTCTGATGACCCCCACAACTCTGTCCCTAGCCCTGCATTTCTCTCCCAAGAAGTCTCTAGTCCCACGTATGAGTGGTCTCTTAGCTGCCTCCCCTTGGATGTCTCCTGGGCCCATCATACCTTCCACGTCCCAGACTGGCCTCAGCATCTTCCCTCAAACCTGCTCCTCGTCCATGTCTCTGTCTCAGGCTCAGTTTGACCAGTTCCCGGGCCAGAGCCCTGTATCTTGACTGGATACTTTCCTCACCTCCCAGCCCTTCAGCCCCATGGCTTGTCTGCTTGGCTTCCTGAGCGTCTTCCTGACCACCACCTCTCCTGTTCCCTCCACAGCCCCTGCCCAGTTCAGTCTTCTCTTGCCAGTGATTAAAACCCTCCTTGAAATCCATGTACCTGTAACCGTCGCCCCCTTGCTCTTCCCCATCTCAGCTAAGCTACCTAGAGGAGTTGTCTGTACTTTGTGTCTTCACTTCACCTCCTGCTTGCCACAGCCTGGCTCCAGTTCCCACCACTTTCAAGAAGCAGCTCTCACCAAGATTTGCCTGGCACAGCTTTCCTGTTTCCAGGGCCTGTTTTCTTTGACCTTGCCTGTCTCTCTGGTCATCTGGGTGCTCTGTGAGGGCAGGAGCTGTGTCGAAGTCCTCTCATAACTCCTCAGCATCGCCCAGCTGAGGGCCTTGCATAGATTTCGAGTTGCTAAAGAGTGTTTAGATGAATTATAAATGAGCAGGAGAGAATGAATGAATGAGTAGACAAGCAAGTGAATGCGTTAATGATTTCATGAACAAATGCAAATTAACTGAATCAGTGAACGAAGTGGTAAAGGACCAGGCAAACACACCAAGTACACTCCTGCCTCAGGGCCTTTGCACTGGCTGTTCCCTTTGCCTTTTTCCCCCAGAAATCTCATTGTTCCGTCCTTCACCACCTCAGGTCTCTACTGAAATGTCACTTTTTTGGCAAGGCCTTCTGTGACTCCCCGTGTTCCCTCCTCCTTCCCCCTGTATTTTTCTGCGTAGCTCTTGAAACCACCTAACATATTGTATATTTCCTAATACATTATGTGTTTTCACTAATAGTGTTTTTTAATTGTTTGTGTCCCCTATTAAAATGTCAACTTCTTGCTTACTGAGGTATCTCTAGGGCCTAGCACAGGGCCCAAAATATAGTAGGTGCTCAATAAATGCGAAGCGAGTAAGGGACTGAGCATGGAGCACCTTCCACCCACTTCCCCCTCCCCCACTCCCATCCCTGGATTAACAAACCTCTCCTCCCCCCACAGGCTGCACAGAGCCCAGTCCTGGGCACTGGGGGGAGCTGAACTGGACACCAGTCCCATCCAGACCCCCGGACAAGGTGGAGGCAGCGGAGAGAGTGTCAAGGGCCCTGGATGAGGACCCCGCTGGGGCCGAGAACGCGGCGGTGAGCGCCATGCTGCGTGCCGTGGCTGCCAGCCGCCTGCCCGTGTGCAGCCAGCAGCAAGGCGAGCCTGACCTGACCGAGCGGGAGAAGGTGGCCATCCTGGGCCAGCTATACCACGAGAAGCCGCTAGTGTTCCTGGAACGCTTTCGCACCGGCCTCCGCGAGGAGCACCTGGCCTGCTTCGGCCACTTGCGCGGTGACCATCGTGCAGACTTCTACTGTGCTGAGGTGGCCCGGCAGGGCGCTGCCCGACCCCGCACCCTGCGCACGCGCCTGCGGAACCGGCGCTACGCAGCCCTGCGTGAGCTCATCCAAGGTGTGGGGGCGGGTGGGCTTGGCGGGAGGGGAAACTGAGGCAGAGGAAGTCAGAAACGAGTATGCAAGAGCAGAAACGCAGACGGAGATCCTGGGGGACAAGTGTTGGACAGGGACACGAGGAGAGTCTGAAACAAATGTGAGGTGAGAGGGCAAACAGGGGCCCGGGGGAGAGAATGGGACAGGCAGCGGGGCGGGGGGGTCAGAATTCAGTAGATGACAAAGGTGCCATTTCAGATCAGGGAGCCGAGGACTCGGTACCCAGCACTGTGATAACTGGTTATCCCGCAGGAAAACTAGATCCCCCCCTCACACCCCATAAGGGCATTGCCGGAAACTAGGGCAATGTGTTTATGACCCTGGGGATGCAAAGGCCTCTCGAACAGGACACGTGAAAAGCACGAAGAAAAACATCAATATCTTTTTGACCGTGATGTAGTCACAGGTGTCTTTGTGACCAAAGACACCAGAACTAAAGTTAAATGAGAGTAAAAGAAGCAGAGAGAGTTAAGTTTCTAATTAGGGAGAAGGCATGCTCTAGGAGAGAGGGGAACGGACCAGGCAGCCAGGAGAGCTGCGAAGGGCCGGGGTCTGGGGACGGGGAAAGCCAGACCCACCCGGTGGGTGGCTGCCGAGAGGAGCATAAGGAGAGAGAGGTGAGGTCCCGATCTGGAAGACCACCGCGGACACCATGCCTGGACAGAGGCCCTGCCCTGTTTGATCCCGTGCACACACAGGCCAGCTCCACGCAGATGTCCACTTAGGCGCCCAGCAGCGCAGGGCACTCCAGGTGTACGCACCAGCAGCCGGAATGGGCTCAGCGGTCAGGCACACACGTCCCATAGACCGTGCAGTGCGCTTGCCTGCAACATTCTCCATGCCAGCTCCAAACACACAGGTGCCCGTGGCGGTGTGCTGAGACACACAGGTGCCCGTGGCGGTGTGCTGAGACACACAGGTGCCCGTGGCGGTATGCTGAGACACACAGGTGGCTGTGCGCACATAACAATAGGAGCTTGCGAATCCTGCCACGCACAGTTGTCCATGGCCCTGACAGTACACAGACATGCTTGACACATCAGCACACATGCAGACACAGGCCCGGTGACACACACATGCTCAGGCACATGCATGAGTACTGGTGGCTACATGACCTCAGGTATCTGCATATTTTCCTACACATATGCATGTGTGTGCACACTCACACTTACGTGTTCATGTCTTCCATCCAGCATGATCGCACATGTACACGGACACACGTGTGCTCAGATGCTCTCCCTACATGCTGCCCACAGGCCCTGACCCCCCACACCCACTTGCCTCCTCTCCTCAGGGGGCGAGTACTTCAGCGACGAGCAGATGCGGTTCCGGGCCCCGCTGCTGTACGAGCAGTACATCGGCCAGTACCTGACACAGGAGGAGCTCAGCGCCCGTGCCCCAGCCCACCAGCTGCCCAAGCCCCACTCCCCTGGCTCGCCCGCCTGCCCGCTTTCTGACCTGCTGCTCCAGTCCTACCAGGAGCGGGAGCTGCAGCAGCGGCTGCTCCAGCAGCAGGAGGAGGAGGAGGCCTGCCTGGAGGAGGAGGAAGAAGAGGAGGATAGTGATGAGGGCGGTAAGGGCCAGCAGCTTGCATTATCTGGGTGGGCCCCCTAGTGTCCAGACACCCCAGCCCTGGGCCTGTGCGTCTCCCCATTCCATGGCACCAGGCTGGGCCCCACCAGCAAGAGCAGACATCGAGTCCCTCCCCTGTCTGGCCCGAGTGCCCTGTGTGCTCTGGCCCTTCCCAGCATCTGTGTCCCCACTGCTCAAAGGTACCAAGCAATCCCTCGCCTCCAGGCCTTCGCCCAGGCCATTCCCTCTGCCGAGAATGTCTGCCCCTCACCGCCCATCAGGTGCGTTTGGTCCTGACCCTATTCAGCAGGCCCCAGAGTGCTGTATTCTCATTTTGTGTTTGGTGTGTGATCCTGGTGGGAGAGGGGGAGGCCAGGCACCAGCGCCATCTTGATCACTGATGTGTTCCCAGTGCCACCCAGCACAAAAGCAGCAGCTCTCTGTGGACTGTGTCCAGTGTCTGCCTGAATGCACCCCTCACCGCCCCCACCACGGGTGTCTCCCCCCACAGACCAGAGCCCCGACAAAGACTCAGAGGCCTGGGTCCCCGACTCAGAAGAGAGGCTGATCCTGCGGGAGGAGTTCACCAGCCGGATGCACCAGCGCTTCCTCGACGGCAAGGACGGGGACTTTGACTACAGGTGCCCCATGCCCCGCCTCCCAGCCCTCAGCCCCGTGCCTGGTCCCAGGCGCCTCCACAGAGGGCCCCCCTTCGTGGTGCTAGATGGCCTCAGAACAGCTGCATGTCATGGGCCCTCAGGTCGGCCTCAGGGTTTAAGATCAACTAAAGGTCAGTGGCTACCTTGGACTAGCTTTGTCCTTCTCAGAGCCTCAGTCCCCTCTGTAAGGAGGGAATGCGCAGGGCTGACATTCAGCTCAATATTGCTAAGACGTTGAAATCTTTCCATTCTGACAAGTGGGGGTAGCCTGGCAGGACGCCACTTTTCCCAGGCCTCCCAAGTGTTCCTCAGGACCCCGACCTCATGCGACAGGAAGTAAACCCTGGCAGGGCTCATGCATGTGGGGGCGGAGCTTGTGGTGGATGCCCCTGCAGTGCTGGTGGTTAATTTCTCCAGTACAGCCCTGGGGCAAGACACATGGGTCACCTGCTTTGGAAAGGATTTTGCCATCAGAAAAAAGGACATAAAGGAGTGAAGTATCAGAGTCAAAGATAAATATCAACTGAGGCCATCTCGCCTTGTCCTGAACACGAGTGTGGCAGCAGAGAGCCCTGGTTTCAAACCCAGCCCGGACGCCATGGGAACAAAGCAGACCCTTGGGGGCGTTTCAGCAGAATAGGAATCATGACCGCCACTGCCCCAAGCAGTACCTGGGGACAGTATCTCCGCCCCTAGACGGAATCGTCTGGCTCATCCAGCCAGGGCGAGCCCCTCAGCCCGAGTGCCCGCAGAACAGTGAGCAGAGCGCCTGGGCCGTGGGGAGCCCTCCAGGGCAGCACCGCCATCAGAAAGCCCACGGGGGTGCTGAGTGGGGAGTGCTGGGGACCGGAGCCTGTCCCCTCTGCAGAGGGCGCTGCTGGGCAGCAGAGCCGAAGCGTCCCTCATCCACGTTCGGCCGCCAGGTGCCGAGTGCCTACTTTGTTCAGGCTCTGGGAATAAAACGGGGAACAAAGCCCACGAGAGTTTTCCTGCCCTAAGGGGGTCCTTCTGTAGTGAGGAAGACAAGTATCTAGTGCTGATGGGCCATGAAGGAAAATGAAGTGGGGTCAGGGGGAGAGTAACAAGGTGGCCAGGGAAGGCTCACTGAGCAGGTGACATTTGAGCAGAGACCTGCAAGGAAGCGAGGGGTACGCAACGTAAGTCTCTGGGGAAGAGTGTTCTTGGCAGGGGGAACAGCAGGTGCAAGAGCCCTGAAGTCACGAGGAAGGGCGAGGATGCTGGAGCGACAGGAGGGGTGAGGAGTGGGAGGTCTCATCGGGGCAGGCAGGTCAGACGGGGCTTCCCACGTGCAGGTGAGTGATGGGAGCCCGGGGAGGGTCTGGAGAGGAGCCGGGCTCCTCACGGTTTAAGATCACGTGTCCCCTTAAGTCAGGCTTTCTGGGCCTCAGCGCTGCTGAGCTTTGGGCTGGATGACTCCTTGTGTGGGATGATGTCCTGTGTGCAGCAGGACACTGAGCAGCATCCTGGCCTCGAACCCCTCGGTGCCAGCAGCAGCCTACAGTGTGACAACCAAGTATCTCTAGTTTTGGACAAATGTCCCCTGGAGGGCAAAGTCTTCCTGGTTGAGAAGACTCTGGAACTTGGGGCTAACCCTGTGTCACCACATAACCTCTTCCAGCTTTTCAAGAGAAACCAGAAGTTTCTATAGTGAAATCTCTGATTTGGAAAATGTTGCCTTTGGTTTGAAGCCCCGAGATATCCCACATCCCCCTCCCAGGGTTAGCTGGGACTTATTACAGCTGCCAGCATGTGACTTGGCCTCAGGGGCCTCAGGAGCACCCCCTGACACCCCTTCCCCCCGCAGCGCCGTGGACGACAACCCTGACTTCGACAACTTGGACATCGTGGCCCGGGATGAGGAGGAGAGGTACTTCGACGAGGAGGAGCCCGAGGACGCACCCAGCCCCGAGCTGGACGGGGACTGATGGCTGGGCCAGGCACTCTGCCCCCGCACAAGCAAGGCAGCTGCTCACAGGCAGCTCAGCGACTTTCTCCAGGACCCGTCTCGGAGCGCCCTTCCCGTGTCGGACCCCCTGTTTCCCCACCCAGCCCTGCCTTCCTCTTTTTTGCTATGTCTGGGTTTGTCTCTTTTCCTGTCTTTCTATTTCTCCCGTTCTCTGTGCCTCGGCTTCTATCCTCTGGCCCAGGGTAAACGTCCTCCCTTTAACCAAGGCTGGCGGGACCCTGCATGGCTGGAGCCAGCCAGATCGACACCAGCGCCCAGCTCCGGCCGAGCCCCGGTCCCCAGGGCAGCTCGCCGCCTCCCGTCCTGGTCCCTGCCTGTCGTCCTCCACTCTGCCTGTGCAGCTCTCACTGCTGCTGTTACTTTTCCTTCTTTCCTTCAGAACCGTGGGCCTGTGGTTCTTCCTGCAGGTCCATTTCCAACTCTTGACCTCCGTCAGCCTTGACCTCTCTGGGTTTCGGTGTCGTCATCCCCAGTCTGCCTGCTGAGTAGTGTGGCCTCACTGCAGGCACCAGGGGTCACCTCTCCTTCAGGACTCAGGCCTGGGAGGGGCAGGCAGGGGCAGTGCTGGGGACCGTAGGCCTGCCAGCTTGTGTATAGGGGCAGGGGGACGAGGGGACTCCCCTCCCAGCTCCCTGCTTACTCACGGCTGCAGTTTTCCCTTCACTTCCTCCCCTCCCTCTCTGTTTACACTCCCAGATACGCACAGGCTGTTATCATGGGTCCTGAGTCATCCCACACACACAGCCTACCCCTAGTCTCTGCCCCCAGCCAGCCACAGGGCCCGCCCCGTGGAGCCCCCTGCCGCCCCGGGCTAATGGGAGCCAGATGGCCGCCTGGTGACTCAGCCACCGGCCTGTGGGAACCCAGGCGTCCTGCCTTCCCATGCCCCCACACCCAGCTCACGCTTCCCTAGTAGACGGAGAAGAGCCAGCTGCTGGGGGAGAAGACATGGCCAAGGGTCAGAGTGGTGGGGCCTGGGGACCCCTTAGTCCTGTGCGCCAGAGTGGTGACATACTTCCACAGCCACGCCTGAAGGACCGTCCAAGCCGCCGCCTCCGGCACATGACACAAAGTGAAGGGAGACCCCAAGGCCGCCTGGGGCCATGGCTCTTGACCCCTAGGCCTCAGCTCTGCCCTCTGGGTCAACCAGAATGAGAGCCAGACACAGAAAGTGAGAGTTGGACTGGGGCCAAGGGACATCCAGGCTATTAAAGGCTATTAAATGAGGCTATTAAAAAAGGAAAGTTCCGGTTTCTGAGCAGTTCTATTCTGTGCCAGGCCCGATTGAGGTGCCTGATGCTGCACTGAGTCCTCCCAACGTCCCTGTGAACTGGGGACTCGGCTCTGTTTCACATGACCCATGGGAGGTCCAGGAGATGTTACTCAGGGCTGCGTGCTCATCAGAGGCGGAAATACAAGTCTAGAACCCCAAGTCCTAGAGACCAGTCTGCTAGTCTGCATGTCTGCCGTCAGGCCACTCAGAGTGGATGTCCTTAGATGGAAAGGTTGGAGAGGAATTCGCTGTCGAGGATGACAGCAAACGCTTTGGGGCCCCGCGTGCCAGGCACACTGTCTTCCACACAGATGCGACTAAATCACCTTGATGGGCAGTCAGTACTTGAATCACGGAACCATCACTTCTGTCCTGGGCACCTCAGGCTCTCAGTATCGCCTCCCAGAGGCCCAGGAGAATCAAGCCCGCTGGACTTCAGAACTGGTACTTGGCACTCGTGTGTGTTTATGCCTTCAGGTGGCAAGCACTCACAAGACAGGCATCAGCCCTTAGCGATGTGCACATTTTTTGCCAGTCTATCATTCGATCATTAAAGTTGAGATATACTTTGCCGTACGTGATTTTTTTAAAAAATGATGAGAGTACACAGCACTTGAGTCAGAATTAGGGTTAGTCAGATGGTGGGAGGCAGGAGCATTTGTAGCTGAGACAGAGGTTGAGCCGGTCAGACACGTCCCCTGGATCACAGCCTTGGAGCAGCTGAGACCCAGAGGTGCCCCAGTGGCCTGTCCCTTGCTCCCAGGTCGGGCTGGGGTGGGCGGAGAGGCTGAGTCAGGAAGGGAGGGCCCGGTCGGGGGAGAGCCCCTCCGTGCACATCCGGCTCCCACCCCCGTGTCTCCTGTCTGTCCTGGCTCTGGCCGGGCCCCGCTGGCCACCACCCCCATGTCTGACACCTCTGCGTCCTACCAGAGTTGATGGCGACTCCCTCTCCCCTGCACTGTCAGCCTGCACTGTCCTTTTCTCCCACTGTCCTTGCTGCCACCCCCGTCCCCGTCCCCATGCCATCACCCTTTCCTTCTGTCTCTGGCTGTCACCGTTTCCCCTCTCGTCCCTTCTCTCTTCCCCCTCGTCCTTCCTGGGCTTCTGCTCTTCTCTCCCTCCATGTCATTCCCTCCACCTCAGGCCTGAGCTTCCGTCACTGTCTTGTCTCGTAGCCCCGTTTCCCCTGCCTTTCTGTCGGGGCCTCCCTCCCACTGCTGCTCCTCTTCCCCTCATTTTTTCCTATCCCTCTCCCCGCTGCCCTTGGCCTGTCCCCCTCGCCCCATCTCGGCCTCTCTCCCCTCTTCTCTGGCTCCCAGACACTGGGAAACCCAGAGGGGCCCGTCCGAGTCAGGTCCACTGGTGACTCCT
>NW_024351540.1:0-91121 GCF_902729225.1 Pteropus medius | reverse complement strand
CCCCCACTCCCACCCCACGCTGCTTCAGTCTACTCTCAACTATCAGCCAGAGGGACCCTCTAGGCACCTAAGTCAAATCACACCCCCTCTCTGTTCGGAGTCCTGTCACGGCTCCCATCTTCCCCTGAGTACAAGTTCCCACAGGTTCCCACAGGCCTGTTGTGGTCCGGGAAGCAGTACCAGTCAGGAGTTACGCAGAGACCCTTAACTCCCGACTGCCTGCGTTCAAGTCCCAGCTCTGCTGCTTGCTAGCTATGTGACCTTAACAAGTCACTCAGCCTCTCTCCGCCTCAGTATTCCCATGTGTAAAGTGGTCTCTGTAGCGGGAGTTGGCAAGCATTTTCTGTGAAGGGCCAGATAGGAAATATTTTTGATTTTGCATAGTTTCTACTTGACTCTGCCCTTGCAGCACTGAAACAGCCAGAGACGATCCGATTCATGGCTGTGCTCCAATAAAACTTTATTTACAGAAACAGGCAGTGGGTCAGAATTTGCCTGCAGGCCGCAGTTTGCCAACCCCTGCCCTGGGCTGCAGGGAGAATGCAGTGAGCTGGTAGATGCATACCTGGTGTGGAGGATTGTTATTACTCTCTGGCCTGTGTTACCGTCTGACTCAGCTCCCAACACCCTTCGCCTTGCCCCTCCCTTCCAACCACACTGGCCTTGTTCCTCTCTCCCTCACCCCAAGTTCATGCTCACTTGCTTTTGTCCTCCTACCGAGAACACTCTCCCCCATCCTCCCCCAGGCTACCTTCAAGTCCCAAATGCCTCCTCCTCCAAGAAGCCCTCCCTCTTCCCCAAAGCCATCTCTCTCACTCCATCCTGCTTTCCTGTCTTGGTGCTGCTTACTATGTCTGTCCCCTCCCCTCTCGGTGGGTAGGAACTAACCCCCCTTAACCTCTCTGGGCCTCAGTTTCCTCACATTTCAAGCGTTAGGAGCGGCCCTGTATCCCAAAGCTTTGTTATGGTGATTAAATGAGTTAATTAAGGCACTTAGTACAGGGCTCAGGATGCTCAGTAAATAAATCTGGTGTTCACCAGGATCACATGGAACACAGAAATGGTCAGCGTTTGCCTGAGGACGGAATGAATGGTGGAGAGACAGGAAGGAGCAGATGGAGCGGGACTCTGGGAACGTCGGAAGGGAGAGCCCGTCAGGAGCCCAATGACATAGACCCCAGTCCTCTCTCCACCTTTAATGTGTCCCCAAGTGGGCTTGGGGACGGGTGTCCTTAAATACAGCCCGACGCTGCGGGCGGGGGCGGGGCGGGGGGCGGGGCCGGGCCTGCCGGAGGGCGGGGCCTGTCGGCGCGGGGCGGGGCCTCAGCTGCACTTGCAGGAGCGCACGATCATGTTGGAGAGCTGCTCCACCTTGGGCTTGCGGCCCACGTAGTACACGATAGGCAGCGGCTCCAGCGCCTGTGGCACGCAGCACGGCGCTGCCGACGCGCCGGGGTTGTGCTGGTTGTACAGGGCCAGGACCTGCGGGCAGGAGGGTGGGGTCAGGGCCGGGGGTCGCGGGGAGGGTGCCCCCACCCCGCCAGCCGCTCTCCATCGCCCGTGTCTTATCTCACCTGGTTAGGTCTCAGCCACTACGTCTTCCTATTTCCCACTCTTGGCTGGGATCTCAATCTTTCTCTCTCCTTCCACCTCCCTAACTCTATCTATCAGTCTGAGCCCTCCTGCCTTTTTTGTCTCTCATTATATCTCTCCTTTTCTTTCTCTTTCCATCTCCCTGCCTCTCCTCACCCATACCCCCCCCCCCACCCACCCCCACCCCCGACCATCTCCGTGAATCTCTCGAATCTCTTATGTTCTTCCGCGTCACGTCTCTAACAGCCTGGGCCTGTCTCTAGCTTTTCTCCCATCTCTTCATCACCACCCCTCCAATCTCCCTGTGTCTCTCCTTCTCCCCATCTCACCACTTCATCTCTGGTTTGACTTCTCTCCCTCCCCGCCCTGGGTCCCTGCTACTTCCAGTCCGGGGTGCCAGACGCACCTTGCTGTACTGCGTGTCCAGGCTCCAAATGTAGGGACAGGGCCCGAGGCAGAAGTTGGCATGGTAGCCCTTGGGCTCGTGGATCCACTTCCAGCCCAGGTCCTTGCGGAAGTCAATGTAAAGCTGCCGCACACAGCAGTTCTTCTCCGTGGAGCTGCAGGCAAGGAGGGGAGGAATCCAGGTCAGGAGGACCCATGCCGCTCCTCCCCAGGTGTCTGTTTGTTTCACTCCTGATTTCCGCCCCCCACGGCTGCGTCATGGTCTCCCTTGCACCCCCTGGGATAAAAGCAGCAACAGTCTGATCATCGCTAACACTGATAAAGCACTTCCTCTAGTCAAGCCCTGTGCAAAGAGCATCATGATAAACAGTATCTCATGCAGTACTCAGAGCAAGCCCGTAAGAAGCCAAGTGACCATCCACAGGGATGGCTAAATAAATCATGGGGCATCCACACTGGAACGTGAAAACCAGTGCAGCCCCACATGTACTGATGCATTCTATGTGTGCAACAAATGTTTATCGAGCTACTGCTGGGCTGGGATCGGGGACTCAGTACAGTCAATTAGTCCTTGCCCTCTGGGGACACATGCTAGAGACTGTCATATCGCTCCTCTGCTCTGAACATGGCTCCGTCTCACTCAGGACAAAGGCCTGAAGTCCTCGCCATGAACCGCAAGGCACTACTGGATCTGGCTGATCCCGGCTGCCTCTCCACTCTCACTGTACTCCTGCATCCTCACTGTCCTTCAAACAGTCCTACCCCAGGGCCTTTGCACTTGCTTGCTATTCCCATAGATATCCTCTCTGGCTCATTTCTTCGCTTCATTTAAATGTCTGTTCGAATGTCCTTCATTCAGGGAGCCTTAACTCTTAGAACAGCCTGGCATGCAGTAGGCGCTCAATACATAGTCAAATGAATGTTATCTCCTCAGAGGGTCCCTTCCTGGACCATCCTATCCAAAATGCCAATCCAAAAGATTGTTAATTCCACTCCGTGTAATAACAGCATTGCAGGTGTGCAAGAAAATACAAAATTTTAAGTGGGACAAAATTTTAATACCCGTGGAAGCTAGATGAGAGTTCATTACACCATCCTGGTTGCTTTCATATACATTTGAAATTTTCCATAATAAAAACATTTTAATTGGAATAGGAAAAAGAGTCCCCAATGTCTTCCTTTCTGTCTCTTCCCTCTGATTAATTTTCCTTCTTAGAACTCATAGCCACCTGCTCTTTTATTTGAGATCCATTTGTTTGTCTGTTGTCTTTCTCTGAGGACAGGACTTTTTGTCTGTTTTGCTCCCTAATATCCCCAGAGCCTACCACAGTGCCTGGCACGCAGTAAGCACTCCGCAAATATGGGGTGTATAAATTAATTGCTTAATATGTTAGGTTTATTAAAAGCAAGTCGAAGAATAGTGGTGTATAAAGTGCCACCGTTCTGGACTCGCAATCTCTGTCCCATGCTCGGATGCAAAGGCCGGTCCCCCTGACCTGGGGCCCAGGCTTCTGCTTGTTTGAAAGGAGCTGGGAGATTTTATGTGCAGGCCCCTGGGGCTATGGCCGAGATGGGCAGGGAGCCTGGCAAAAAAGTTTGACTCATGGGATGCCAAGAACATTTTATGTTTCGCATCCCTAACATATGAAAGAAATACTATGCAAAGCTACGGTTACCAGATGACCAATATTCTGTTTTGCCTAAAGTGACTGGAAGGAACTATATTAAAATGTTGACAGTGACTTTTAATATGAGGTATAATGGGTAATATCTCTTATATTTATATTTCTGTGACATTTATATTTAGTATAATGGGTGATAGCCTTCTGTTTTTTCCAAATTCTCGACAGTGGATATCGTGTTACTTTTAGAATCAAAAAAAAAAATTTAAAGAAAAAAATGCAGTCTCCCACCCCTCAAGAAAATGAGAATACCATTTGGACAAAATAAAAATATATATGGAAATGTATAAGCGTCTCCCGCAAAAACTCTCTGGAAGTTTGACCCAAATATAATAGAAGTGGCTGCCTCTTCAGAGAGAGGTTGGTGGGTCACAGCTGGAAGGTCTCTGAGAGCCTTTCTAGGTTTGGTCCTTCGCATGTATTTACCTGTTCAAATCATAATCAATAGAGAATTCGTCAATTGATTTCACAACCCTGCAAGGCAGGCCTCATTATTATTTCCATTTGAAGGATGAAGAAACAGCCTCAGAGAAGAAGAATGTTGCCTGCTCACATACAGTGTGTAAGGCGTAGTGCTCGGGGCCAGGTTCACAGCCGACTCTGTGCCAGCCCAGAGCCTGTGACCTCATCAACCGTGTCAGCTCAAGCAGAGGGGAAAGAGATGATGACACAGGATCTCCCCAGGACAAGACAAGGTCCTTCCAAGAGCCAAAAAGCCCTGAAAAGGGATTCCCTGAGCTCTGCCTCGTGCATCCACAGTCTGGTTAGGCCTCAGTTTCCCCATGAAAGATGCGGGCAATGTTGGATCGAATAAGGTGATGATAACCTGAGGGCCAAGGAGGCATCGGGAGGTCTACGTATGTAGGCTCGGCGGGGTCCCAAGTCCCCCAAACCATATGCACATGTGTGTGTATGTGTGCACACATTTCTGAGGGAGAAAGTTCCTGGCTTTTGGCTTCTCAAGGGGGTCCTGGACTCACAAAAGTGGAAGAACCACTGTCCAGAATAATCTTTCATTTCCGGTCCAACTCTGGCTGGGGTTCTGAGGTCCTAAGATTTGGATTGTCCGTGATTCTATTACCCAGCTCAGCCATTCTCCACATGGGGTTCAAGAAGGATCAGCAGCAGCATTGCCTGGGAACTTGTGGGGAATGAAAATTCTCAGGCTCCACCCCACACACCTGAATCAGAAACTGGGGGTGAGGGACAGCAGGGCAGATTTAATAAGCCTTTCAGATGACCCAGTGACATGCACAGTCTGGGCCCTCACCGAAGCTCTTGGAAACCCTCAAACACACACAAAAGCAGAAGATACTGAATTGAACCCTCATGTCTGTATTGCCCAGCTTCGACTCGGCAAGTCCTGGCCAAACTCACTGTATCTCTACCCCGACCCACTTCCTCTCCCCCGTTATCGTTTCACCCACAAATAATTCCATATGTATCTCCAAGAAATTCAGGACTATTTCAAAACATAACCACAATACCACATGAGAAAAATTAACAATAATTCCTTGATATCGGCTAATATCTCGTTAGAGCTCCCATTTCCCCAACTGTCTCATGTCTTTTTTAAAAAGAGTCTGTAAAAAAGAAAGATCCAAATAAGGTCTACGCATTGCAGTTGGTTGATATATCTCTCAAGATTCTTTTAGAAATCTATAGAACCATGTCTTTGTCTATTCCTGTCCCCTGCATTGCATCCGTTGATAAAAATGAGTCAGGTTTCCCGCAGTCTAGGTGTCGCTGACTGCACGCCTGTGGTGGAGCTTAACACGTTCCACGCTCCCTATATTTTTGGAAAATTGGTAGTTGGCTCTATCTTCTCGATCAACCTCAGGTTTGATTTTTTGGCAAGACTTCCTAGGTGATATTGGGTCCCCCTCCGTGGAGGTTCACAGGGTTGGCTGCCTGTCTCTGTAATATCATTAGCAGTTGGCATTCAAGGATTCAATCCATTCTTTCAGAGGGTTGATGGGCTGAGGGTAGGATCTGGTGGTGAAGGAGCGGAGCTGACTTTCCAGCAGGGGAATAGCATGTGACAAAGCCTAGAGACACCATCAAAGTATTAAGCAGGGGAGGGACGAGATCAGATTATCATCCTGGATTCTCAACATTCTGACTCCGAATTTCAACATTTTAGAAATCTAGACTTTTCGCAGACTACAATAGTCCAGCATGTCAAGATTCTAACACTCCGAAGGCTTTTCCAGCTTTCTAGGAGTCCCACATTCCAACTCTCGAGGATCTTGGCATTCTTGAATTCCAATATTGCAATACGGCATTCCAACATTCCACAGTTCTGAGCCCATCACTCAAGAGGTCCAAGCTGCCACTTTCTAAGATCTCAGCCTTCCAAGAATCTAACATTCCAGCATTGAGCCCCGACGCTCTAGGATACCAAAATTCTGGCTTTCCCCAATTCTATCTGTGGATGCTATATTTTAACGCAGGAATCCACCATTCTGAGCCCAGGATTCGGGGACTCCAGTTAGCCAACACTGGAGATTCCAATCTTTCAATGGCACAGGAATCCAACTCAGGCAACGTTCCAATTCGGAACTCCCAAATTCGGGGCTCCCAACACTCCGTGAGTCCAACACTGTCAGACTGCAATAATTAACACTGAACTCTAGCATCCTAGAATCCCAACATTCTAGAACCTTAACCTGCCACCAACACAGATCTCGAACATGGCAGCCTTCCAAACTTGAATTCCCACATGCTCAGTGTTCAACATTCTAATCACCTCTGATTCCCACACACCAGCAGAAAAGCAACCTGCTCTGAACATTCTAGGACTCTCAACTTGCACACCCCAGCGTTCTAGGACGTGCACCTTATCCCCCGAGCCCTCCAAGCGGAAGGGGACACCAGCCCAAGCATGACACCAGCTAGGTGCCCACCCTACAGCGCCTAGTCAGGCCGCCGGGCCAGAAGGCGTAGGTCTTCACCTGAAGCAGTAGTTGGTGTCCAGGGCTCGGCGGTGCCGGGAACTGTGCAGGTGCTGGGCTCTCTCCAGAGGGGTGGCCATGAGGAGCAGGAAGGGCCGGTTTATGCCATGAATGGTGGCCAAGTCACCCCGGCGGCCCGTACTGATTCCTGTTTCAGTTTGGGCATCAGTAGGTGGTGGAGGCGGGGTGGGGGTTGGGCGACAGGTACACACACACTCTCAGGTGGACGAATGGGGGGACAGGCAGGGGGAGGAGGGGTCACACATACGTGCACGCACTGCGCATGGCACCGGGACAGAGGGGTGGGCCTCACCATTGATTTCCACATGAAGTATGTCATCTTTGTTGTCACAGGAGCAGTGGGCACTGAGGCGAAAGCCCTCAATTTCCCCTGTGGGAGGGAGAAGCGGGGAGCCAGGGTGAGGGTGTGCTCACCCAGCCCCTGAGGGTGGAGGAAGGAAGAAGCAGACACCATGGGGCTCCTTCCTGCCCCTTCCCCTGCCTGCCCGCTCTCTGGACCCTCTCCCTCCAGTTCTTTGCCTTGCTGCCTCCTCCTCCTCAGCCTCCAGCTCAAACGTCACCGCCTCCAAGAGGCCCTCCAGGATGCAGGCCCTACCCCCACTGTGACAGCATTTTATTTTCTCCATAGCACTGACCCCCTCAGACATTCGTATTTGGCCCTTAATTTCCTTCACTGTTCTCAATGGAGAGCAGGATGCTCGGGGTGGGGGGGCAGGTAGGGATCCTCGTCTTGTTCCCCATAGGGCCTGGCCCACAGTCATAAAAACAGAGATCTACAGATCGCACACTGGGCACCAGGCTTGTTCTAAATGCTCGGTGGGCGTTATGTCCTTTAACCCTCACCAAAGTCCCCCATTTTACAGCTGAGGACGACACCCAGGCATAGAGAAGAGATGACTTGCCCAAAGTGGGAGAAAGCAGGGCTGGGGTGCGCATACTCTGCAGGGCAGCTGAGGGAGAAGGGCTTCCTCAATGAAGGAGTGATTTTCTATGTGCTGGGCCCTATACTGGGTGCTCTGGACTCAGCAATGACCAAACAGGCCTTTGTCCAGCAGCCCCGGACACTCTTTCCAGGACCCACCTGCTCTCTAAGCCCCATCTTTTCATCCGGCCAAACCGCCACTGAGTCTCAACACAATCACCCTCGCCCCGGACGCCACCTCCAGATGGGTTTAGGTGTCTGCTCTGGGCTCCCCGATCCTGGCCCTGGTCATTCTGGTCATCACCGCCAGCTAGGACTTTAGCAAAACTTAAGTGTCTGAAAGTGACCATGGGCCCCAGGAGGACAGGACCTAGAAGTCGTCTTGGTTATCACTGTGTCCCCTGTACTACTGTCACAGGGCCAGGCACAAAGCAGGGAGCTACTGGCACTTATTGAATGGAGGCATGAACAAGAGGGAGACTAGGAAGAGACATGTGGGTGCTGCGGGTTCAGCCGGGACAGGACAGACACCATCCTCTTCCGGACGGGTCAGATGTGGCAGGCTGTCGCCGGCACAGCCTGTTCCTCTGCCCTCAGACATCAGCTCCGATGTCCCCTCCTCCAGGAAGGCCTCTTTGGCCCCAGGCTGGGCATGCACCTCCTCTGACTGGGCTCCCCACCGCAGGCCTGCCCACTCTAGGTCATTACTACCTGGTTTACAGGTCTTTCATTCCCTTCCCCCACCCCAGCAATGAACCACGAGCTCTGTAAGGGCAACAATGGTGCTGTTTGGTCACTGCTGTGTCCCCAGGATCACCCAGCATAGAGAGGTGCTCAGGAGATGGATCAACTCATTCATTGCTGGGGTCTGAGTGCCTGAGAGGGCCAGGTCTCAGCTATCTGGCACCAACATGGGGGGCGGGGTGCTAGGTAGGGCAGCTCAGGGACAAACAATGGGGTCGACCCCATTGCAAAATAGGGGTGGAGCAGAACATCGGTCCTCACCTTTGTGACTCAGCCACTGCCGCACTACTCCAGTGACCTCAAAGGACAGCCACTCAGGCGTGTCGCTGGGGGCCAGGAGCTGGTTGCTGAGGTAGCGCCAGGAACCGTTGCTGTATTTCTGGGGGATGATGAATGAGAGGAGAAAGATGGTGGGTAGATGCTGCCATGTACCCCCATGATCATTGACCACACCTCCCGCTTCATGTGCTCCCTCTAAATGGGCCTTAGACAGTCCCTCGAACAGTCCCCTCCCAGAGGGTCCCAACAGAAGAGGAGGAACGAAGGGGCTCCAGGCGGCAGGGTCAAGGCACCCGAGCGCTCAGCCTTGGCCCCTGCCCCCCATCGGGGCCGTGGAAATTCCCTTCCCTCTCTAGATCTGTTTCCTCACTGGTGAAACACCAGGCCCCTTTCGGCCTGGAAAGCTCACAGTGCTCAGATTCTCCTGCAGACGTCCTGGGCTTCACTCAGCATATAGTTCTGCAAATCTGACACCCTGAATTCTGAGTCTCTAACTTTCTAGGGGCTTATGTTAGAAATTACTCTGTAACTCCAGGGTCTGACAGCACCTCAAGGATTACACAGTCAATGAGCCCGAGAAGTTCTGAGAGTAATATTCTGCAAATCCAGGAGTCTGACATGTCACAGACCTAGAAGCTGCAGACGCCTGACATCCGTAGGGAATGACCCTATGGGGCTGGACAGAAGGTTCCAGGGCCAGCAGCATAAAGCTGGATTCTCTAGACTCTGCGAAATTAACACCAACGTTCCCTTGTAAGAGTCTATCGTCTCCCATCAAAGCCAAAGCTCCATGTAACGTGGATTCCAGGTCACATGACCTTCTAGAGACGCTGGCCTGTCTGAAGGCCCCGATCTTCCTGAAGACTCCAAATCTTCTAGAACACAGCTATCCAAGAGACCTCTCTGTTCTTTATCTGCGGCGTCTAAAATAGTTACTGACCCCACGTGACTATGGCCACTTGAAATAGAGCCAGAAAGACTGAGGAATTGAATTTTTGCTTTCATTTAATTTTCATCAACTTCAATGGCCATCCGTGTTAGTGGCTCTCATATGGGACACAGTCAGTTGAGAACCCCCCACCTTTCTAGAGATTTCAACTTTCAAGAGTCCTGCATCCTAGAATCCAATTGCTAAGATTCCGGCCTTTAAGTGGTTAACATTCTAGGGGGCCAGGAGTCTGAAGTTTCAGAGCGCCCTCTGATCCCATGGTCCGTGTGCCTCCATCCTGCAGGGTCCGCCTGTGTGCACCCTGCAGCGCCCCGCAGTCCAGATGCCCCACCTAGCCTGTGCCCCACCTGGTACAGCTCCACATGCTGCTCCACTTTCAATTTGTGCCTCTGCATACGCAGCTCTGCTCGGGAGAGCAACTCGGGTTCCGACACCGCTTCCCGGAGCTCAGACGTGTTGAAGAACATGTATATGCTGTGTGAATTATGCTTGTATGTCTCGTAGATTTCTAGGCAGAAGGAGCAGAGAAGGGGGACGTCAGGGGTGTGGCAGGGGCGGGGGAGCTGGTACACCCCAAGTCTAAGAGCGTGGGCTCCAGAGCTGATAGCCCTGGGTTGGAGTCCGATCCTGACCCTTTTAGCTATGTGACCTTGGGCGAATGCTTTCCTTCTCTGGATTTGCTTCTTCCTCTGCAAAACAGTCCTAATCACTCTTCTCTCTCATCACCTGTAAAGGAACCACTCAGTACAGGCTGGCACCAAAGGTGTCTCCTCTGCTTGCTCAGGCCTCCCTAGCGCTTGGAGTCTCAAATGCAAGTTAATGACAGTGTACAGTCAAGGGCATCTGGAGCAGACCATGCCTCTGCTGCCTTTCAGCTCGGTGACCTTGGCAAGTCACATCCCTCCCGGAGCCTCAGGTTCCTATTCTTTGGGAAGCGGCAGCCACATCGAGCTCCTGTCTTCCAACCTCGGCTCTCCTAACTGAAGCGCCGTGTAACTCTGGGCAAGTGAAATTACTCTCTCTGTGCCAGATTCTCACCTGGAAAACAAGGACCGATGACAGAATGAGAGTGTGAAATGAGATGACGCAGATAATGCATGTAGCACAGAGTCTGCACACAGTGCTCACTCTACTATGTTAAACTGCACTCACTACTTGCCTATTCAAAGCACTTCGCATTTAAACTTCACAACAGCCCCATGAGGAAAATACTATTATTATGCCCATTCTATAGATGGGGGAACAGAAGCACAAAGAGATTAAGTAATTTGCAACAAGGTCACATAGCTAGGAAGCTGCAGAACGGGATTCAAACTCAGGCAATCTGGTTCCAGAGACTATGATCTCAACCACTAGGGCTATGCCGCCTCCCTGCTCATGTGATGATGATGATGATGATGATGATGATGATGATGATAATGATTAATTGCTTCCTCCCTCAGCTGAAAAGGCCAAGTTCATTCTAGGTAGGAATGGCTTAGGGGTGGGGAAGAAATTAGGAAGAGTGTTCACTAGTCTAGGAAAAGTTCCGGGTTAGGGTTGAGGAGGCAGAGCACAAACTCCCGGATCAACTGGGGCAACTGCAGAAGGGGTAGGGACATGGAGACAAGATCTGCTGAGAACGGTAAGAAGAAATCCCTTCTGCGGGGCCCCCTCCCCTACTCCTCCCCACTCCAGCCGGGCCAGCCTCTCCCCGCAGTAAGCCCTATCTTGACCCAGCAGTTACTCAGCAACCCCCAGAGGAAGGGCAGAGGCAGGCGGGGAGACAGATAGGGAGGAAGAGAGAGAGAGCAGGGGCAGAGACCCGCAGGAGAGAGGGAGAGACCGCAGAGATGGGGAGAGGCGGGGAGAAGGTGCCGGAGAGAGAGAGGGAAGAGAGGGAGAGTCAGACACTGGGAGACCACACATGGGCAGAGACTAATGGGGATGCAGGAGAGATGGAAAGACAAAGATGGAGACACATTGACAGACACACGGGAAGAAGAAACAGAGGGTTTGGGGGCAGATGGAGGCAATCCGGGAGGAGAAGGCTGAAGGTTTCAGATGTGTTAAAGAAATCTCTACACCTAGGGTGAAGCGACGACGGAAGAGGTGAGATGAGACGCACATGTGGGTGGGGACGAGCGTCGTTTGGCTGGAGACACAATTGGGCGTACGAAGGGGCTGGTGACCCACAAGTCCACCGCCCAAGAGGGAAAGTGAAAGGAGGCGGATCGCCTCAATCCTCCGGGCCACTTGGGACGGACGCCTGGGTCCCTGCGCGGGCGCCGATCGGGCGGGCCCAGCGGTAGCCCCGCCCGGAGCTGGGGTGAAGAGGGCCCGAGTCGCCGCCGCTGCGAGGGCGGGGACCGGACCTGCCTCGTCTCGCCCCAGGCTCCGCGCGCGATCCCCGCCCCCCCAGGGCACGGGAAGGAAAGGGAAGGGAGGGCGGGCGGGCGAGGCGGCCGGACGCTGGGGTTTCCCCAGCCTCCTGGAGAGGAACTGGCATTTTGGGGTCCAGACTCCCAGCCTTCAGCTCTGCGGGGTCCTCCTCTCCTCTTCCGGACGCGCAGCTCCTCCCCCCGCGCGTGGCACCCACGTGGGGCTTCCTCACCCACATCTTGTGGAGTCGCACCCATCCACTTCTCCCCCTGCGGCTAGATTCCTCGCTCGGCCCACTCCCTTCCATCCCGCGGCGTGAGGGGCTCGTCGCTGCCAGCAGGGCACGGTCGATCTCTCCTCCGCCCCCCTCCCGGTCCGCCTTTCCCACGCTGGAAACCCCTTCCCACGACCCAGTGTTCTAGGTTTCCTGGGGTCTCGCTGCCTCGGCTGGGCTTCCTCCTCGCACATCCATGTGCGAAATACTCAGGGCACCTCCGCGGGCATCCCCGGCCGCCCCTGGGGGTCCGCTTCTCTCTCACTAGCTTCCCCCTCCCTACGACTTCGCGCCCCTTTCTTCCCCGCATTTTTCACCCCCTCGCCGCCCTACTCTCTGTCCCCTCAATCCCGCGTGCTCCTGGCACCTTCTGCAAGCTGGTCCACTCTCCATTTTCCGGCACCTCCAGGCTTCGCTTTACCTAGTTTTTCTGTCCTTGAATCTTCTCGCCTCACTACCCCGAGCTCTGCGTCCGCTTTCCCCACGGCCTCTCCCTGCTCAAAACTGGGGTCTCCGCTTATCGCAAAGCGTGATCCCTCTGTGCAGCCCCAGCCCCATGACCCCCGCACTCTAGTGCAGCCTGTAGCGGAAAGCCTTTTTCTACCCCTTCCCCCAATCGCTTCTCTCCCTCCAGGGGACTCCCCCCACGATCCCGCATGTTCCTGTCACTCCAGAAGCAGTCCACTTCGCTCCCTCCTCTTCAAGACCAGATACGGGGGTTGGGGGGGACGGGGAGGGTGGGGGCGGGTAGGGAGCTCAGCTCTATCCTCTTTGGGATCCTCTCCCACGTTCCGGCGCCCCCGGGGGTCCTCTTCCTCCAGTCAGTTTCCTCCGCTAGTAATTTCCTCCCCCTGACCCCTGCACGCCGGCGCCCCCTGGGGGCTCCCTTCCAGGGTCCCCGGCCCTTCCAAGCTCACTGTGGCTGTTTTCCACGGTTAGCACGCGGGTGACCTCCTTGGCGTAGTAGTCCGCCTCCGGTTCGGGCTCCGGCTCTGCGCTCTCCCCGGCCACCCGGTCTCGGGTACTGTTGTAAAGGGCCAGCACGGACTCGGGCAGCGGGCCGGGCGGCACCTCCCCCTGACTCGGGGGACTGGCGAGTCGCAGCTTGGATAGGATCTGGCCGCGGATGGCCTCGATGCGCTTCCTCTTCACCAGCTCCATGTCGATGGTCTTGCAGGTGGATAGTCCGGCGGCCGGCCGGCCAGGCGTCAGCACTAGTAGCCACAGCAGCGGCAGCAGCAGCGGCAACAGCCGCAGCCCGGAGGGCGGCATGGGGGAGGCAGCGCCCCCCGGCACTGCCGAGAGCGCGAGCCGGGCTGGGCTGGGAACAGGGAGGCCCCGCCCCTACAGGAGCTGGCTGGGGGTCTCCCTAGGAAAGGTAGGAGGGCCTAGGGGGTAGGGTGGGAAAGTTGAGGCCCTCGAGGAGAATGGAGAGGAGACTCTGGTGGGTGGCTTCTCGGTATCCCACGGGAAAACCCGAGATGGGCGCGATCTAGTACCAGAGGTGGGTGGTCCTGAATAGGGGAGCTGAGGCAGGTCTAAGAGAGATCCGGTCTCCCGGATCCCGGAGGAGAAGGGTCCTTGGACGCGTAGAGGCTCAGGAGAGAGGCCGGGATATGGGGCGTGCAGGGGGGTGCGCCCGAGGTCTTAGGGTCGGGTCTTCGCGGGAGTCGGGTTTGTGGTTCCTGAGGGCTGGTCCGCAGTGGGGGCGCCTGGGGGACGACGTGTAGACAGGGAGGGAGCAAGCGTCCGAGGCGTTAAGGGGGCAGTCTGGGGTCCCCAAGTCCTGCCTCCTCGCCGGGTTGCGCCGCGCCAAGCGGTCCCCGCGCCTCCGGCTCCCAGCGGCAGCGGAAAAGTCTCAAAACTTTTTTTCCTCTTCTCCCAACTAGCTCGTCCCTCCTCCCGCTCCTCCTCCCCCTCCTCCCCGCAGTGGCGGCGGCGGCGGCGGGGGCGGCGGCGGCTCGTCTTAGACTCTGGGGCCTCGGGCGGCTCCTCGGCGGCTCCTTCCTCCGCTCCCGGCCGAGGCCGGCCCCGCGGGTGGCTCTGAGCCGGGGGGGTGCCCCGGAGGGGGCGTCCCCCCTGCCCCCGGCCGGGGGCCTCGCTGTCTGGCGGATCCGCGGCGGGAGGAGGAGGTGGGACGGCCCGGGGCGCGAAGGGCGGCGGCGGCGGCGGCGGGGACCGGCTGGGGCGGCAGGGGGTTTTGAAGCCGCCCCGGCCCCACCCAGGAAGCGCGCGGGGCGGGGGCGGCCCCCAGGAGGGCGGGCATGGGGGGGCCGGGCCGCCGACCTCAGCTCGCGTGGGCGGGCTCTGAGGGGGGTCCCTTAAGCCCCGGGGGTAGGGGGCGGGCACCCCGGCCCCGCCCCATGAACCGGGTGCTGCCTCCTGGCGGCGGAGCGCTACCGAAGCGGGAGGTTGCCTGTGGCTTTGAGGGCTGTGCAGAGGTCACCGAATAAAGACCTGGCAGGCAAGGCTCAATCAGAGGATGGGGACACAGGGTACAGGAGATCAGAGGAGGGGACTCAGAACGGAGAGAGTGGGAGGCGGGGGCAGAAGGGGCGAGGGTCAGCCAGGAGATAGGGGACCCAGTGGGGAGAGGGGCACAGAGGAAGGGAACCCCATGGAGAGGGAGTCATAAGAGGGGCACCCAGAGTGGGGAGGGGCGTCAGAGTCTGACGCGAAGGATGGGGGAGGCAGATCTGTCAGAAGGTGGGGCCTGAGGAAGGAAGGTGTCAGTAGGAGGATGGGGCACAGGCCACCTGACAGGTCAGGAGGTCAGGAAGGAACCCACACCTGTCAGAACTGCTTTCCTTTATTGAACACTTCCATATGTGAGACAGTCTCTTCTCCCCCAAACCCGTGGGACTCTACACGCTTGCTGCCATTTCACAGATGGGGAAGTTGGACCCCAGAGGGACAGCCACTAGGCTTGAGGTGCTAACCAGGACAGAAGCCATATCAAGCCTTGGCTGGGGTCAGGTCTGACCGTCTCCGGAGCCCATGCTTCTACCACTGTGCCATCCTGGCCCTCACTGGGCGTCCAGGGGTGTGGATGGGGGCCGGCGAGGAAGGGTCCCTCAGCATTCGACGCCATAGCGGTCAAAGTGGCGTAGAAGCAGACCCAGCTCAAGGTGCACGGTGCCGCCGGCAGCTGTGTGCAGGCGATAGCGGTCAGCCCCACTGTAGATGGCATCCGCATGCAGCAGCTGAGGCCCGCCACCTACGAAGGCCCGTGCCAACTGCTCCCGCCAGCTGCCCAGGGGCCGCCATGTGGGGCAGTCCAGCTGGTGCGTTCCTGGACTGCTGGGCACGTGGCAAAAGCCGTAGCCTGCAAGCTGGCAGCGGCCAAAGCTGTCCTGGGACCACACCTGGAGATGGAGCCGGGGCCAGCCTGCAGGACAGGAGGGAGGGAAGGAGGGATGGAGTCAGCCCCGTCTTCTGCTTCTAGATCCCCACCTCCTGGATCCCCACTGGAGACTCCAGGCCCAGTCCCTACCCCCCTGCCTTTCTTCCTCAGCCTCCTCTCTGAACTCCCAGCCAAAGGGATCTTTCTGAATCTATGTTCCTCTCCTGCTTAAAACCTGTCCATGGCTCCCCAGTGCCCTCAGTATGAAGTCCAACCTCAACATGGATCTATCCTCTGCTGACTTCTCTCTCTTCTGTGTCCCCATCTCTGGGAAGCCCAGTCCCCTGGTGAATGAGTGCCTTGGGGCTTGTCCTAGCCGCCTCGCTCCTTCCCACCCCATGGCCCACCCTGTTCTCTCTGGGCTCAGGGCCTTCTTTTTTGCCCCTTCAATCTACCTTCCATCTGGCATTGGGAAGCACCTTTCTCTCCTTTCCATACGTTTCCCAGTATCCTCTGAATACAGTTTAGTTCCTCAGTCTGGTAGGCAAAACCCTTGAAAAGCTGGCCCCATCTCACCCTCCCTTCTGAGCCCCTCTGTGCTAGTCCCCGTTGTAGAAGCTGGGGACACACTGGTGAACAGAGCAGACAAAAATTCCTGCCCTTGTGTAACTGACATCCTAGACAACGAACGTAGTAAATAAGCAAATTATAGGGTATGTCAGATGGTGATAACTGCTCTGGAGAAAAATAAAGCTGGGTAGGATGGGGGTGGGGATGCAGTTTTAGAAAGGGGGTGATCAAGACAAGTTTCACTGAGGTGACATTTGAGCAAATGCTTCAAGGAGGGAAGGGAGCGGGCCATGTTGACATCTAGGGAAAAGAGTGCTCCCAGCAGAGGGAACAGCCCTTGGTGGGAGGTGTCTGGTGGGGCCAGTGTAGCTTGAGGCCATTGACAGAAGGAGAAAGGGAGGTGACAGCACGAGATCATTCAGGGCATTGAGATCCACGGAAGACTTTGGCTTTTATCCTGAGAGAGAGGGGACTCAGAGAGTTCTTAGCAGAGGAGGAATGTGACCTGACTTAGACGTTCCCAGAGGGACAGCCTATGCGGGTGGGGTGGGAACACCAGCGAAGAGGCTACCATAATGGCCCAGGTGAGAGGTGAGAGCGGACAGACTAGGGTATGGGGGAGAAGTGGTGAGGCGTAGTATGCATTTCAAAGGTAGAGCCAATGGGATTTCCTGATGGACAGAATGGGAGGGGGGCTGGGAAGAGGCGAGGATGATACCCACACTGGGGCCTGGGGGTCTGAAGAGTAAAAGGACAGTCGCTTGCCTCATCCTCCAATCTATCACCCTTTAAAAGCAAAACCTGACTTGTCAGTTGCCTGCTGTGGCTCTGCGGGGCCTTCGGGAGATGGCCTCAGCTCTGCGGCCTGGCATTCAAGGCTCTGCATGGCCTGTCCCCTACCATCTGGACCCTTCCAGCTCTCCTGCTTTCCCTCCATCCTCCAAATGCTGTGGCTCACTTTACCCTTTGAGCCTTCCGTACACAGCTCTCTGCCTAGAAACCTTCTTTCTCTCTGCCCTATTAGCTCCTATTATTTGCTGTGGCCCTTCATGGCAAAGCTCAAACATCCCTTCCTCCAGGAAGCCCTCCCTCCTGAACTCACCAGCAGTCAGGAGCCTCCTCTGGGCTCCCATAGCCATCCAGACTCCCCCATCCCAGGCCTGCCCACTCTGGGCTGCCATTTTCTGGGGACAGCTCTGTCTTCCCCATGGGATGGTGAACGCTGTGAGGACAGGGCTGGGGGCTGTCTCAATCGCTGACATCTCCCTGACATCACCCACCACAGGGCAGGCACTCAGTAAATATTATTTATATTGTTGATATATATGGCACATTTACCTAGGCTATTTTCTGGAATCCACTCAGTATGACCCAAATTTTCCACCAGAAAAGATGTTCTGTACCCTCCCTCCCCCAAATACTCATTTCCCCTCTTATCAGCCGAGGAGCCTGGCCTCTCTCATAACCCCTCCCAGCTTCCTCCTGATTGAAGACTCTTGGTTTATCTCTCCGAAAGCAACCTCCCCTCTCCTGGTGGTTTCTACCTTCCCCTCTCCCCCTCCGCCCCTGGCCTCTGACGCACTCCAGAGTCAGCCCAGGGAGGCCTCCTAACAGCCTCTCCAGGGCCAGGCCTGGGTGCGAAAGGGACGCAAAGGGCGAGGGAGCGGGGACAGGGTTTGGTGTTCCCAGTCTCAGCAGCATGGGGTGCTGCTAACTGCCACCCCTCAGCCCGGCCCAGGGCCCAGGCTGGGGACCCACCTTGAAGACCTTTTGTGGCGAAGTGCAGGTCAATGGGGTGGGACCAGTAGGCCATGTCCCCTATTTGGGGGGTGTCCACCTGCGTTTGGCCCTCCCGTATGCCTGACAGGAGCTTCCACGCCGCCCCTGCAATGAGAGCCAGGACACCGAGGGGCAGGGAGGGGTGGGAGGCAGCGATCAGGAAGGGGAGGCCGTCGTGGAGACAGGACCCCACTTCTCCCTGGCATTGGGCGACAAGGGTTACAAAATGTGAACTCTGGAGCCAAACATCTGGGTTCAACTCCTGGCACTACTTCTTCCTGCCTGTATACCCTTGGGCAAGTTATCTTTCCCTGCCTTAGTCTCCCCATCTGTCAACTGGGTGTGATAATAATGCGTTCCTTATCATTTCTTGAGATTAAATGAACTAATACATACAGGGCACTCGGAACAGTGCCTGGGGCATAGCGAGTGCTGGCTAAGTGTCGGGTATCCTTTGTTACTATTCTCACCCCACGTTTAGAGGCCTAGTCCAAGGACTGAGATGGGGCCAAGGGTGCCCGTCACAAAGGAGCTTGGGCACACTGTGAAAGGCACACAATAATACCAGTCCTACGGAGGATGACGGTAACAGCGAAAAGGCACCAAATGTTTACCAAAGGCCAGACGCCGCGCTAAGCGCTTTGGTGATGAATTTGTTTAATCTGTCCTCTAGGACTCTTGATCCATACCCCGCCCCCAGTCTACAGGCTCCCCCACAGCCCAGCAGGCCCTGCACGCCCTGGCCTGTGTGCCCCTTCCTGAACTCCTCTCTCATTACTCTCCTCACCCCTCGCCACCCTCTAGCCTCACGGGTTCTGTTTTGGATCTCTCCTCAGGGCCTTTGCACTGGCTGTTCCCTCTGCCTAGAAAGCTCTGCTCCTGATGTCCCCATGCCTGGCTTTTTCCCATCCATTGGGGATCAGCTCAAGTGCCACTTTTAGAGGGTTCTCCCTCATGCTTCTACCCGAAACTAGGACTTATCACATTATCACATCTCATTTCTTCCTAGTACCTACCACTATCTGTAATCATTACACTCATTTATCTTCTTATTTATCTTTATCTGTCCTCCTGTGAGCCCCAGGAGAGCAGGGATCTTGTACATTGCTAGATCCCCTGGACCTCAAACCCAGACCTTGGTACACAGAAGGTGCTCAATAAATGCTTTTTTGGCAAATAAATGAGCCTAGGAGGTGGGTGCTGATATAGTCTCCATTTTACAGGTAAAGAAACAGACTCTTAGAAGGAAAGGCACCTGGCCATTCACTCCATGAACATTTATTGGTCACCTGCTGCGTGCCAAGGACTGTTCTCCATGCTGGAAGTACAGCAGGACTGCAGCAGACCAGGGTCCCAGGATGGAGCTGGATTCAAACTGAGCTCTGTCTCACAGCAGTGCCCAAGCCCTTTATCCGACTGCCCCTGAGCTCTCTGCGGGACTAACTGCCCCGCACAACAGCTCCCTGAGATAATAAAAACCATATGGCTATCGCTTCTTCTGGGCCAAGTGAAGAAAGCACTAGGCCTTGAGGTAGGCTTGTCACATGTAACATTTACCAGCACTCCTGTGAAGGACAAATATCCCACTTTACAGATGGGGAAACAGGCTCCAAGAGGGAAAAGCACCCACTCAGGGTCACAGAGCAGGTGAGTGGCGGAGCCCAGACTGGGAGCCGGGTCGGACTCCGGGGCCGCCTCTTCATCCGCTTAGCTGGAGGACCACAATTTCCCGGGGCCGAAAGTGATGATTAGGACAACAGCTGCACTCCCTTCATGGGCATTTATTGTGCTGGGCAACATATAAAAATTGGCTTTACATCCGATTTTTACCCGAGCAGGGCAAACACTGAGCACTTACTAGGCCAGGCCCTCTCCAGAGTGCTGTTGCTCTTCCTTTAGCCCTCACGACCGCCCCACGAGGAACTGTTATTATTCCCATTGTACAGACAGGGAAGCCCAAACAAAGACGAGTGCAAACAGCTGGTTTTGAACCCAGGCAGTCTGTGCTCTTAACCGCAGTCCTGTGCTGCCTCTGGCTGCTATTAGCTTCAATTTCAGACAAGGAAACTGAGGCTTGGAGAGGTCAAGTCTAAAGGCCCCCAATTAATTGGTGGGGGAAGTTAGTGTTTGAGTCCAGATCTGGCAGCCCTAACCATTACACTATACCACCTCACACGGGGAGACATGAAAATTGGGGCCTCTGAGGTACCTCCAGGGCCAGGTGGATGGACTTGGATGACTGCTAGTACAGGGCTCCTACACTGTCACAGAGAATTATGAATACGGGAGGGTGGCCTCGCCTCTAAATGTGGGATAGCAACTTCCATTTTATAGCAACTCGGTAAATGGAGACTGTTAAGCAAAGAATTATTAAGAATGGGGAGGGACCTAGGGCACCCCTCAGACAGTGAATGAAGCCCCAGCAGTAGAGTTAGGGCTGTTTAGTGTTCTGAGGATTGGGAGTGTGTTTGTGGTCTAATCTATGGTCCCATATCCTTAGGGGCTGTGTGTTCATTGAGTGGGAACCAGAGTCCCTAGAGATGGGATGGGGAGGGATAAGAAGGGAGCCTGAGACTCACGTGGACAGTGTGGTCGGGGCTAGGAGTCCTGAGAACCAATGGAAGATGAGGATCAGGGACTGGGCCAGTGGGTAAAGGAAAGAGGATGGAACCTCTAATTTGGGGGTCTTGGTGGGGGAAATGTACCAGGCTTGGGAATACCTGTGTGGATGCCCCACTTGCAGAAGAGGCTACTTTCTGAGAAACCGGTGGCCCCCACGATCTGTCCAATCACGTGCACCTCAGCCATGGCCCTGAGAGGGGAAAAATATCACAGCCCTATGAGTAAGTGCACTATTTCCACCTTACAGACGGGGAAACTGTGGCCCTCCAAATAAGGGGCAGTATTAGGATTCCAAGCTAGTTTCGTCAAACCACTGAGGGTGGGCCACACAATCACAGCTGCCTTCCCAGGAGAGCCCCGAAAAAATGAGGGGCTAGGGTGGGCTGGGCTGAGGAGAGGACATCCAATCAGCCGGCCTCTAAATTACCTCTCCCAGCGGAAAGCCCCGCCCCCAGGGCCGATGTCCCCGCCCACAAGTACAAAGCCCCGCCCCCAGGTCCGAAGATTCTCCCACCCCGTCTATGAGGCGCATGCGTCTTAAGTGCAACGGTACCAAAGTCCCGCCTCTAAGCTTACGCATGCGCCATTCTTACCTCAGAAAACCTAACGGTTAGGAAGTGCGAAAGCGGCAGCGGAGATTGGTGTTCATGGTCCTGACCTGTCCAGCGGGCGCTGGCTTCCTAGGCCTGGCTCGCGCCACTCCCAGGACCTTCTGGGCAGCTAGAGAACGGAGGCGTCGATCCCTTAGAGGCTGCGCCCGCCTTCGGGATCCCTAGTTGTTGCTATGACAACAGCAGCCTCCCTTCCTGGCTTTGCACCCGCCCTGGGATCGGTAATTGGCCCTAGCTGTCCTCGTGGGCGGGGCTAAGCTGTGATGGACGTTCTCTCTCTCCCTCTCCATTTTAGGAAAAGCGTCTCTCCGGCCACACACCCGGTTCCGCCATTTGGGGCGTGGCCTGGCAGCCGCCATCTAAAGTGTGGCTGAGGAAGTCTGAGCGTTGACTGTTTCTTCCAGATACCCTCTTCACAAAATAAACAAATCCCTCGGTGCGGTGCCACGCCCCCCCCAAACTCTCGTCCATCCGGGACCGCAAACCAGAGACTAGAGCCAGGGTCAAGGGGGACACTTTCTCTCTGGAGAGTACATTCTCCTGCCTCATGACTAGAAAAAAAATCCTTCCTTATTCAGAGATACTCGAGAAGTTGTGGAGAGGGGTTTCCTTCCTTTTTTAGAGTTCCCCAGGCTCCACGGGACTGATAATCCAACTTCCTCCCCAGAAATACTGCCCAGTTCTTCTGTTAGTGCTGATCTGAGCAAGGAGTGGGGTGTGGGGAAGAGGTGTGAGAAATGAGGAACTGAAGCCCCTTTATCTGCAGAAAATCCGGTTCTTGAAAACTGGGCTCTGCCAGTTACTTGTCTTGTGACCTTGCATGGCTCTAGGTTTCAGTTTCTCAGCCATGTAATGGGCACAAGGAGAGTGACAGTTCGAGGCACTCACATTCTGATTCCCTGAGCACTGCCTTTCCCACGCTATCAATCCAGTTGAACCTCAGTGCCTCCAGCCCAGACCAGGAGTCCAAAGGGAATTCATTCCCTTACTTCCCATACTTTTTAGCAAAATGAGGTTACAAAAATTAGAGTCACCAACTCAAAGTTATAGGGAGGAGGCAACATTTCAATAGGATAATATTTATATAAATAAAACAACTCGATGGGATAATATTTCACTAATAGGTATACTTGAAAGTTACCATTTGTTGTGATTTCTTTGTGCCAGACTCCAGAAACTGATCTTTATGCATGCACAATCTCCTTTATTCCTCACAGACATCCTGCTCGGTAGGTTATATTATCAGCTTTATTTAAGATGAAAAAATTGGGGCAAAATTATTTGCCTTAAGCCAGATTGATCACACTTCTGCCTGACTCTTTCCCTAAACTTTATGTTCTTAACCTCTCTGTTATGCTGCCTCTCTTGGATACACAGTTCTCAGAATAAAAGGATTATGGAGGTTGTGCTGGGGTGTTGTCCTAGACGCTATCACTTCACACATCCAACCAGTCATTAGATCCTGTCAATGCCCCTTCTTAAATATTTTTTCTTCAATTGATTTATTCCCCACCGGTTGATACTAATGATTAAGAAAATGCTTCCCAGGTTGACCGCCTGGATTTAAGTTTTGGCTCTGCCACTTCTCTCTGACCTTTAGCCTCTCAGTGCCTCAGTTTCCTCATCTGTAATGTTAGAATATATGACAGTACCCGCCTCATTGGACTGTTGTCAGAATTTAATGAATGCATGAAGCTGTTTTAAAATATGTCCACAGAAAAAAATTAGTAAATAAAATACATCCACAGTTTCTTTGACACTCCTGTCACTAGGTGGAGCCTAATTCCTTTCCCCTTCAGTATAGGCTGCACTTCGTAACCTGCTTCTAGCCTATGAAATGCAGCAGAAGTGTTGCTGTGTGATGTCCAAGACCAGACCATGAAAAGCATGGAGGCATTCTCCTCCATCTCTTGTAGGTCCTCCATCATGATGTGACAGTAGTAAAGCAGTTAATGGAGGGACCCAAATGGGGAAGAATCGAGGCCTCCTGACAACAACCAACACCGTGTGAGTGACTCATCTTGAAAACAAATATTTCGGCCTCAGTCAGATTCAGAAGACCCTTGCAGCTTGCCAACAGGCTAACTTCATGAGACACCCTGAGCCAGAACCAGCCAGCAAAGCCATCGCCAGATTCTTGACCTACAGAAACTATGTCAGTGATAAATATTTGTTGTTTTAAGCCACTAAGTTTGGGGGGATAATTTGTTATGCGGCACCAGTAGATAACTAATACAGATGCGTAATGAATCTAGGATAGTGCTTGGCACATAGGAAGCTCTATAATGTTTGCTATTATTGACGGTTTTTATTGTTACTGAAATGGAATATTTTACATGTTTTTTTACAAAGGAGCACACTAGATATTTATGTAGTTTTTGCTTTTTATTTTTAACTTTTTAAAAATTGTGTTAAAATACACATAATATAAAATTTACATCTGAGCCATTTTTTAATGTACTGTTCAGTGGCATTAAGTACATGCACATGATTTTGCAACCAACCTCTAGAACTCTTTTTTTGTCTTGCAAAACTGAAGCTCTGTACCCATGAAACGACTCCCCATCATCCCCTCCTCCGGCTCCTGGCAGCCACCATTCTACTTTCTGTCTCTGAATTTGACTAATCTAGATACCTCATACAAGTCGAATCATTTAGGATGTGCCCTTTTATGACTGGCTTATTTTATTTAGCATCATGTCCTCAAGGATCATCCATATTTGTGACGCATAGCAGAATTTCCTTCCTCTTTAAGGTTGAATAACACTCAATTGTATAGACACGCCCCATTTTGTTCATTCATCTGTTGTTGATGGACACTGGGTTGCTGCCCCCTTTGGGCTAATGTGAATAATGCTGCTATGAACATGGATGGACAAATATCTCTTCAAGACCCTGCATTCAGTTATTTTAAGTATATACTCAGAAATGGAATCGCTGGGTCCTATGGTAATTCTATTTTTACGTTTTTGAGGAACTGCCATTCTATTTTCCATAACAACTGTACATATTGTTTTACATCTTGCTTTTGTCACTCGGTGATACATCTCGGAAATTTATCCATGTCAGTATATAAAGATCTCACTCTTTTTCAAAAATTACTGTTTTGAAGTATAACATGTGTACAGGAAAATGCACAAGTCAAAATGCACAAGAAAATGCACAAGAAAAATAAATGCACAAGAAAAAGCACAAGAAAAAATAAAGAGCTGGATTAAATTTCATAAACTAAATTCTCCTGATAACCAGAATTCAGCTCAAGAAAAGAACAGGGGCAGCTCCCTGAGTTGCCTGTTGTGCCTCTTCCAAGACGCCCCCAAGCGTAAGCACTATCTGGACTTCTAAGAACATGCATTAATTTGGCCTGTTTTTGTACTTTATATAAAATCACACAGTATGTATTGTTTTGTGTCTGCTGCCTTTTGCTCAGAGGTTTGTTTGCAAAATTCAACCATGCTGCTGCTTGGGGCTGTAGAGCTTTCATTCTCATTGCTGTAGAGTTTCCTGTGTGTGAAGATGCTACAATTTATTTATCTATCTGTTGATGGGAATTTATCTTTCGATGGACATATGTTTGCGTCTGGTTGGAGTGGAGTTGTTCGGTCATTGGATATGTTCGGCTATAGCAGACACTGCCCAGCAGTTTTCCTGGTCGTCAGACCAATGTGCAGGGTATGAAGTTCCCCCTCCCCCACATCGTCACCAACCCTTGGTGGGGGTGTTCTTTTTCATTTTAGCCATTCTTGTGGCTGTGTATTTGTATCGAATTATGATTTTAATTTTCATTTCCCTGATGACTAGTTGACTACCTTTATTAATGTTCACTGTTTCCCTGGATTTCCTCTTTCACAAAATTTTCGTTCAATCCTTTTGCCTGTATATATATGTGTGTGTGTATATATATATGTAATACATACATATATACCATATTCATAACTAATTGTTTTCGACAGTCAAATTCTAAGAACAAGGGTGGAGCCTCCTATATAACCATAATACCAATTTAACATTTTCTACAGTATAAATTTAACATTGATACAGAATTATCATCTAATTTATAGTTTATATTCGAATTTTCCCCATTGTCCCAATAACATACTTTATCACCATCCACCCTCCATCCAAGATTATACTTGGGATTTAGTTGTCATGTTTCCTTACTCACCTTAACCTAGAATGGGCCTGCCAGGTTTTTAATTTTTTTATTATCGTTTCATTTTTCGTGAGTGACATTTTAAAAAAATGAATTAATTTACTTTTTATGGTGACAGTGGTTAAAGAAATCCAATAAGTTTCAGCTGTATGTTTTAACAGTAAGGCACATATATATTTACACTGTGTGTTCACCTCTCATAGTTAGATTTCTTTCTATCACCACATATTTGACCCCCTTTACCCCGTCTACCTCCCCCCTTCCCTCTCCCCTCTGGTAACCACTATGACAGTGACATTTTTGAGGAGCATGGGCCAGCGGCTTTATAGAGAGTCCCTCAGTTTGACTTTGTCTCATGTTTTCTCATGATTAGATTCAGATGATGGATTTGGGCAGCAAAACCACAGAAATGATGTTGTGTCCTTCTCAGTGGAGATAAGGAGGTACATGATTTCAGTTTGTTCCATTACTGGTGATGTTAACTTCTAAGGTGATGCCTCCAGTATTCTCCACTAATACTATTGTTTTCCTTTGTAATAAAATAAGTAATCTGTGGGGAGATATTTTGAGACTAGATAAATATTCTTTTCCTTATCATACCTTCATCAATAGTTTAAACCTCTGTTGATGATCCTGGCTGGAATCCTGTGTTTAATATTCCAGGATCATCACAAACCCTAAGAGGCCTGGGCCTCTTGTGACCCCCTGAAAGGTGTGGGGTTGGGGAGACTGTATGAGGCTGATGGGGGCCAGGGAGATCGGAATAGAAGTGAGTGAATCTCTGGGGGAGGGCCTAAGGGGACAAAGGGACCCGCAGAACTCAGAGATTAGTAAAAACCGAGGCAAGTGGGAATTTGTGCCCCCAGCCCACTAACATGTATTGAAGGCCTACATTGTGCCAGGTGCTACTCTAGGCCCTGAGGCACAGCAAGGAACAAAACAGATCAAATCTCGGGCCCTCTGGAGCTGACACTGACGTGGGAGGATTCGAACTACAAACACCAGAAACACGTACAGTAGTCCCCATTGATCCCTGGTTTGACTTTCCGCTGTTTCAACTACTTGAGGTCAAACATGGTCTGAAAATACTAAATCAAAAATTCCAGAAATAAGCAATTTATAGGTTTTCAATTGCGCGCTGTTCTGAATAGCGGGATGAAACCTCACGCAGTCCCGCTCCACCCAGTGCAGACCGTCCCTTTGTCCAGCGTATCAATGCGGTATGCGCTCCCAGACCATTAGTCACTCAGTAGCCCTCTCGGTTATCAGATTGACTTGCATTCTCGGTTATCAAAGTGCTTGCATTCAAGTCATCCTTATCTTCAGAAGGTCAATAGTAGCCTGACGTTATGTCACAATGCCTAAGTCATTCACTGTGCTTCCCTTCATGTAGGTGTTTTATCATGTCACATCATCACGAGAAGGAGGGTGAGTACGGTGCAGTGAGATATTTCGAGAGAGGCCACATTCACATAACTTTCATTACGGTATATTGTTATAATTGTTCTATTTTATTATTATTGTTGTGAATCTCTTACTGTGCCTCATTTATCAATTAAACTTTTCATAGGCGTGTCGAGAGGAAAACATAGTAAACACAGGGTTTGGTACTCTCCAGGGTGTCAGGCATGCACTGGGTGCTGGGAACGTGTTCCCTGTGGATAAGGGAGAGGAGTGTGATATGTTTCATAGTGATAAGTGATTCGAAAAACCAGCCAGAGCGAAATTAAGGAGGTAGAGTAACAGGGTATCTCTCTGCTGGAGAAACAATCCTGCTCTCTCTTTCCTTTCATCTACCCCCCCATGGGTGTCCCCGCATGTCATCTGCCAGGAACTCTGGCTGATTCAAGTGCACTTGCAGACGCCATCTGCTCTCCCTAGGAGTGGGTCCCGTGCCAGCTCCAGCGTCTGGACTCTTGGCACACAGCCCGGAGCCCTGGAGCAAGGGAACTCTGGCTGGCCCCACATCAGGCAGGGGAATCCTTCAGTTTGGCCGACTGGGACTGGTGAGATGGAAGGCTTTTGGGAAGGGAAAGCCAGTGCAAGCTGAGTGGGCTCCCTGAAGGAGGTGGAGGCCAGCAGGGTGAGGAGAGTCCCCTAATCAGACTGATGGAGATGGATATAAATAATAGAATTTATAAACATCACCAATCATGTTCAGAGCCTACTCTGCCAAGCTTTGAGTAAATGTTGGGACATTTTTATCTAACCTAATCTAAGTGGTTCACGGACATTTTCACATCTAAGAGGCAGGAAATATTTACTCTGTTTTACAGATGAAAAAATTGGGGTTCAGAGAGGCGACAACATTATCTAGAGGTCACATAGCACGTGCCTTGAAGAGCCTGGGAAGGAACTCAGGTCGGTGTGAGTTCAAACACTGATTCATCACTACCTGCACCACCTGATAACCAGCAGTCACCCCACCCCGGTCCACTCCCACCTCAGCCTCCTTTCTTTGGAAGCCCCCCACCCGGTCTTCTGCCTCTGCTTCCTCCCCTTCTCGGGGCCTACAAGGAATACGGCCCTGGGTCACAATCTGCTGGGCCAAGTTCTAGTTAACCTTGGCCAGCTGAGAACACGTCTCTGAGCCTCGGTTTCTCGACCTGCAAAATAGTGATAAAAATAGAGCTACGGAGAAGAATCAGTGCGATGATGATGCGGGTAGAGCACTCACCCCGGTCTGGGTGTGGTCTGCACTCTGAACTGGTGGCCCCGTGGGCTCTCCGGCAAGTACCTAACCTCTTGGCGCCTGTCCCCTCCTCTGTACAACCGGACAATAAGTGAGAATGCCTCTTAGGTCGTTCTGAGGACATGTCCACGTGTATGTATGTATGTGTGTGTGTGTGTATATATATATATATATGTATGTATGTATATGTAAAGCACTGAGAACTGCGCACACAGTTGGCGGTAGTTGCTGTTATTATTACTGGGTGGAGGGCGGTGGGGGTGGGTGGAGGCCGGGCCAATCCAGGAAGGCTCTGGAGGATGGTGGGCGCCCCCTCCTGCGCCCCGCAGGGCTTGGGCCTGGGCTGGGGGAGGGGGACGGTCAGGGCCCGCTGTCCTCGGAGACCCCGGTCTCCTCCCTCACACCCGGGGTGGTAGAGGCCCAGCGCCCTGCTCTGATGTCGGCCTTCAAGGCCCCATCCCCGGCCGCTGCGGGGGGCGGAGCCCGGAGGCCGCCGCCGCGACCCCATCCCCGCCCCCACGCGCTGCGAGCCTGGGCGCCGAGAGGGGAGCCGGGCCGAGCGCGCAGGCGCAGCGCCCTCAGGCCCAGCCCCCGGGATCGTGGGGCGCACTGAGGTCCCCACCCCGGGGTGGCAGGGTCGGGTCGAATGTCGGTAGAGGGGCCGAGGAGTTCCCGGCATCAGGCCGTGGGTGGTGAGCGAGGGGCGCAGGCCTGGGGCACGCCCCTCCCCCGGGTGCTGGCGTTGGGGATGGGGAGGCAAACCCGTGGCCGGGAAATCGGCTCCAGCCAGGTTTGGAGTGAGGGCGGGAAGCTTGGGGGTCCCCAGGGTGATCGTTGGGCGAGAATATTCTTTGCGGTTGAACGTGTACGACTGTGTGGTGGGTTTGGGGGTGTCATGGGGGAGGTGTGCCAAGGAGGTGTCTGCGGAACTAGCGGTCATGGGTGTGAATGGAGTAGGGGAGCGGTGCACGGACCCGGTGTTTGGGGTAGGTGTGCAAGGGAAGTGATGAGAAGAGGGGAGAAAGTCCAAGGGCGCGTGTGTGAGAAGCCTCTGTGTGTGCATGTTGAGGGAGCTGTTACTGGGGGATTAGGCGTGTGCAAGGAGTCACGGGATGCGTGTGTAAGGAGGGATGTTTTCTGTGAGCTGATATTGTCTGGGGCAAGTACACAAAGAGTCTTGGGGGATGAATGCATGTAGGTGGAGGTGGGGTTGGGTTTGTCTGGATGGGTATGTGGGTGAGGACTTGGGTATTCAGAGTATGCAGGCTTGGGGGACCCTGGGAGTGTATACTAGAGTGAAGTGCAAAGTGGCATTCGGGGAGGGATGTGGGGGAGAGGGGTCATGTGTGAACCCAGGATGGGTGTGTAGTTCACGGGGCAAGTGTGTAAACATGGTTTGGAATAAATACGCAACAGGTACATGGTTTTTTTTCTGAGCAGAGAGGAGCCCAGAATTGAATGTCCAGACCCTGAGTTCTCTTCACAACTTGGGCCAGCCTCTTTTACTCTCTGGGCCTCAGTTTTACTATCTGTAAAATAGGTCTGAGCATTGTCGAACTAACTAGTTTCTGCCCGGAGTCTCTCCAGAGCTGGAAGTAGGGAGGGTGAAGGTGAGACTTTTACAGCTTGTCTTTTTCTTTCCCTTACTCTAGGAAAGCCCTCCAGGAGCCTCTCCCCAGCCATGGACAAGCCCAGTCTTCCAGAGCTCCAACAGCCCCTGTTGGCAGGTGTAGGCTGCGAGTCCCCAGTCCAGAAGCCTGGCGAGCCAGAGCTGGGGTCCCCCTTTGGAGAGACAGCCTTTGCAGAGTCCCTGACAGGTTGGCAGTTCCTGCCACCACCTCTTTCCTCTGTGAGCGCTTGCCTGGGGGAGCCAGGGCCTGCTGACCTTGAGGTAGGTAGGAGTAGCAGGCCTTAGTGGCAGCCAGGGGACCGGGCTGGAGGTGATCTCAGCTGTGGCCAGCATCTGACAGCTGGTGGCTGGGGCACCTGTCTTTAGCCTAGAGTCTCACTTCCCAGAAGCACTTGGGCTTCCTAGGTTTCCAGTTGTGGTTGACCTGCTCTCCCTCTCCCCTGGTTTCTTTACCTATTTCCCTCCACATTTGCTTCTCATTTCTGTTTCCTCACCTTTGATTTCTGATTTCTCTGCTCTTATCTATTTCTCTTCAGAGCAGACACACCTCTAGGCGTTTGGGGCAGGTGTGCAAGGTGTCTGTCGGCCCCGGTCTCTCTTTTTTTCAAATTAATGTCGCGTTTATAATTTCGTATTCTTCGTATATATTGTCAAGCTTGTCTTTTATTTCTCAAACACGGTTTCCTGGTTACTATCGCTGTGTAAGAAGTCACTGCAAAACTTAGTAGCTTAAAACGACAACAATAATCATCACTCATGGTTTCTGAGGGTCAGGAATTTGGAAAGGCTTCGGTTGGGTGGTTCTGCCCTAGAGATATTTCATGAGGTTGCAGTCAGCCAGTGGCTGAAATCTGCAACAGTCAGGGGCTGGTGCAGCTGAGGGCTGGCTGGGCACCTCTCTCTTCATGTAGTCTTGGGGTTTCTACCTGGGTCTCCCCATGTAGGCTGGTTTGAGGCTTCCTTCCAGCACGGCAGCTTCAGGGCAGTCAGACTCCTTTTGCCTCTAGCCTCCCCCCACCTGAGTGTCTCAGCCAAGCAGGAGCTGCCTCACCTTTTCTGACTTACAAAGTCATGTTGCATTACTTCTACCACATTTCATCAATTATGAGTGAGCCACATCCTGTCCACATTCAAGGAAGGGGCACAGACCTCACCCCTGATGGGAAGAGTATCAGTCACACTGTAAGAAGAGCGCATGGGACGGGAGAGATGGTTGTGGGCATTTTTGGAAAACACAGTCTGCCACATTGTGACAGTAAACATCACTCTGACATTGTGTCTGATAATTCCATTGTTTGAAGAGGTCGAGGGCATTATTTCTGCTCATTCTTATTCATGGTTTCTTATGCGCCTGATTAACTTTGACTGCGGGCTGGTCATGGTATTTGCAAAATTATTTTTAAGAAAGATTATTTTGAGGCCTAAAATGAAGGTAACCTCCTCCAAAGAGGATTGGGTTTGCTTCAGTCAGCTGCCCAGGGGCACTACCAGTGAAAGATCATCTTTAATCTGGTTCAAGTCTTAATGAAAAGGTCAGTTTTTCTGGGATTGGCAAATGTCTGCAGGGCAAAAAAGGCCTCTGTTGATTTGACTTCTCTGGTAACGTTTTCATTTGTTTTAGCATTACAGTAACTTCTTAAAGTCTTGTGAGCAATTTGATGCAAGAATTAAAAAAAAAAAATTGTGAAATCCACACTCTATAGTTTCAGCAGGCAGTTTTGAACCATCTCCCCGAATCTCTGTCGTTTTGTGGGTTCCTGTCTGCACTGGTGTCTGTCTCCATTTAAGGGGCATTTAAATCAGAGATTATAAGCAGTTGCCATATCCAGGATTGGACCTGTGAACTCCTGGAAATTGAACTCAGAGCTTTGGTTGTGGGCGGGGCTCTTCCCTGGAGATCGGACCCACAGCTTCCCCTCAGAAGCATCCAGAATGTAAAGTCAGGAGGTTGTCTCCTAGAACAGTTTTCTGTCTTGCTGTTTCTGGCATTGGTCTTTGGGGGCTACAGAGAGCATAGCAGTGGGGCAGGGAAGGTGGGTGGAGATGCCCACCCAAGCCCTCTCCTGCCCATAGGATGCGTCATCCAGTGACAGTGACTCGGACTGGGATGGGGGCAGCCTCCTCTCCCCGCTCCTACCCCATGACCACCTCAGCTTGGCCATCTTCTCCATGCTGTGCTGTTTCTGGCCTGTGGGCATTGCCGCCTTCTGCCTGGCCCAGAAGGTCAGTCTGTGTGTGGGACTGGGAGGGGACTGGATAGAAAAGAGAAAAATGCATTCAAAACACACAGGCGCGCACGCGCGCGCACACATATGTACACACACGCCATTACACACACACACACACACACACACACACACACGACGAGCTATGCCTGGGGAAGAAAAAGAGATGGAGAGGATTTGCATGGAAACATTCCGGGGTAAAATGAGGTTTTATCTCATTTTTTACCTCATTCACAGAGGGCTGCCCAGTTGAGAACCTGATTTCAAATCTGCCACTCTCTGTGGGCAAACCACTTTAACTTCCCTGTGCCTCGTATCTGTCATCAGTAAAATGGAAATAGTTCCTGCCTCAGGGTCACTGTGTTTAGAATGCTGGCCTACACTAATACATGTATATTTTTATTAGCCACCCAGTATCCCCAGTGCCCAACTGTGTCTGACCCACAGTGGTGCTCTGAGTTTTTGGAATATACGAATGAACGAATGGGTGTGTCCCATGGGGAAGGGGCTGGGGCTGTGGGGAGAGGGGTGCCTGAGTCACCACTGCTCAACACCTCCACAGACTAACACGGCCTGGGCCAAGGGGGATGTCCAGGGGGCAGGGGCTGCCTCCCGCCGCGCCTTCCTGCTGGGGGTCCTGGCCATCGGGCTGGGCGTGTGCACATACACAGCCGCCCTGGTGACCCTGGCTGCCTACCTTGCCTCCCGAGACCCGCCGTAGCCGCTGGTGTGGCCCCCCCTGTGAAGCAGAGGCTGGCCACCCACGTCCCCGGGCCGAGTGGAGAACCTGGTCCTGGTGGTTGTGGTGGCGGTGGCATCCCTTCCTGGCCGCTACGATGTGAGATTAAATACCAGACACGCAGCCAAACTTGTGTCCGTCTGTGTGTGGGGGGACGTGGGGCTGGGGGTGCCTGGCAGGCTATCCCCAGGGTGCTCCCGTGCACCTCAGAGCCAGAGAAGGGGAAAGCTGAGGGGCTGAAGGTTTGCAAGTTGCAGAATGTTCTTTTCACCACCGAGGTGGTCAGTGGAGAATTAGAGCTGGGCGCCAAGTCCTTACTCCTTCACATTGGCTGTACGACCGACCTCGGCCCGAGACTTCTCGTTGAGCCTCACTTTTTCTCCTCTGCAAAATGGGTCTCATTTTTTCCATACCTGGGAGCCGTGGTGAGGGCCAAATGGGCCATACACGTAAATGGCAAGTGGCAGAAGAAACTCAACTCGGACTCAACTGCCTTACGCAAGAAAAGGGAAGAAAGTTGTGACAGAACAGGATTCAGGGTCTCAAATGATGTAAACGGTCTGGTCTTTCCACCTCTTGGCCCTCTTTCCTTTCTGGCTTCATCTATGCAGGCTTCCCCTTCCAGGGGCCCTGGCAGCTCACGTGCCCCCGTTGAATCAAATGGCCTGAGACTAGGAGGGATGGAGTCTCACGGTAACATCAAACTGCTGGCACCCAGCAGGCGAAACGGACGTCTGCCCTGAGCGCTTAGCACAGGCACACAGATGTGCTCACTCAACGGGGCCCACTGTTACCAAGTAATGGAGTGACAGGCCGCTGTTTTCTCACTCCGTCTACTGCCATCCTAGTGACCTCGCTAGGACCCTTCCCCATTTGACATTCCCCAGAGTGTCTCTCAGAACATAATTCACGTATACACAAACTTTCTTCTTGGTTTCTGGGGGAGAAAACGACACTGGTCCAAAGTGGCAGTTGTGGGGACTGTGTGAACATGTGAAGCACGCAACAGAGGGCCCATCGCAAACCCACAAACATCAGTGACTGTCAGGATATGAAGACCGCGTGGCCCAGCTGTGGGAGAAATTCACTGCGGGATGCTCACGTTCTTGGCTCCTTCCCACTAAATAAAAGGGTGGGGGAACAGTCAAATGGTAACTAAAAATGCCCTCTGCCCACATTTCCAGATGCCCCTGAGGGGGTGCCACCAGCCCTGATAGGCGCCAGGCCTCGGGCACCCCACTTACAGACGAGGAACCGCAGTCTGCTGTGGCAGCCTCCCCCTGGGCTGGTTCGGACAGTGAGGGCCTGGGACCAGGCTGAGTGGGACTTGGGCTCCATTGCTGGACAACTAACTGGCTTCTGAGCTTGTTTCCTCATTTTAAAACTATAATAACAGCCCCACCACACGGGGCTGTTGGGGTCAGAGCCAGATTCTCCTCCGAGCCTGCAGGGCCCATTCTGTCCCGACCATCTCTTCCCTCTCCTGCCCCCACTGGCTCTGCTCCAGTCACGCCGGCCGCCTTGCTGGTCCTCGACCCTCCACAGGGACTTATTCCCCACGTGTCCATGAGTTCGCTTCCTGGCCTCCTCCTGGCTTCTCTCAGATGTCCCCTTTTCCATGAGGGCATCCCTATTAAATGTGCCCTCCCCAAATGAACTCGCCCAAACCCCACTTCCCTGCTTTATGTTATTTTCACAGCATTTACCACCATCTGACAAACACCGATTTTATTTGTCCATCACCCCACCGCTCCTTCAACCTGGGACCTGGGTTTCTTGTTCACTGCTGGGTCTTCCGCACCTAGCAGGGTCTGCACACAGTGGGTGCTCAACAGATATTTATTAGACTAAATGGATTAATTCAATGTGTGATCCTACTGGTGTTTTCCTGGGGGCGGGGGATCTGTGACCCAGAGGCTGTAGCCTAGTGATCTTGGGTCCTCGGGTCAGGGGCCCCTGTAGCTACAGGCCCACAAGCGCCCCAGGGAACACAAGGAGAGGCAAGGCTGGGCCGCTGCCTGAGGTGGTGGAAGGTGGCAGAGGGAGGGCGCCCTGCCCCAGCTTGCCTCAGCTCTTGGAGTAGCGCCTCTGCAGCGATTCCCGGTAGAAACGGAAGACGTGTTGGGAGGCGGCCTGGGCTGCAGCCAAGCACTGCTGGAGCTGGCGGGGAGAGACTGGTCAGTCCCGCGGCGCTGGGGGCAGGGGGGGACCCACCCCTGCACCCATACACCGCCTGGCTGATTCCCGGGGCCCCCGAACCTACCACCTCCCTCTTCACTTCGGCACCCCTCCTGCCCCCCAGGTGAGGGAGGTGGGGGAAGGGATTATTCCAAGTGCATTTCCTTCTTCCCCACTTCACAGGCTCATTGATAGAGGGAAAGAGGACACTACAGAGGCGTGGGCTTCAGGGGTCAGCTTCCCGCAGCTCCAGGCCTCAGACCAATGGGGTTGGGCAGCCTGATGGCTGGGAGAGACCTGACCTCACAGAGCTCAACAACCTTAGAGCTCACGGACCTGGAGGGATCCTGGAATTTGAGAGCCCGGCCCTGTGACTCCAAATAACCCTAACCCATTTCCTGTGTGCCCCGAGAATACTTGTCGGCGGCACCTGCAGCTGCAGCGTTTGCTCCGATAACTCACAGATTACAGATCTAACCTCACCCCCAAAGTTTGCCACAAAATAGCTTTTTATTATTTTCCCATCACTCTAGTATCTCCACAGTCTTTGGAAAAAGAATGACATCATTCTTTTTAGTTATAGCATTGTTTTTAGTAGTGGTATTTCCATTTACAAAATTTAGTGATTCTCGATCGCTAAAAAGGTTGAATCCTAGAAAACACAGCATTCCTGTGCACGTTTAATGCTGGCAGCGAGCTGCACTTTCTTTTTCTAAACAGGAAATGGGTTAAAAGCCATGGAACCTGAGACCCCAAATCTTTACTTCACAGGAAGTCCGGGTTGGAAATGCCCTTGGAGACCATTTGGCCCAAGCTTCCAAACTCTGTTCTTCAGACTTGGAATTCAGGGGGTCGGGGGGACTGCTCTGAGCTGGAAGCTGGGGGGCCCAGGTGCCTCCACCATTTCAACCTGAGGGCCTCTTTTCTTATCCTGTCACATAAATTGGGCTCCCCTTTTTAAATTCCCACAAATATTTCTGTGGCCATGAAGTTTGAAAACTTCTATTTGCAGAAGGGATGCAAGGACGGGGCTCCCCCTGAATCTCTGAGTGTGGAGCAGTTGGGACAAGGCCACGTCGTGGGAGAAGGAAGGATCTGGGGTTCACCCGCATCCACATGCTGGTACCTCAGCATCGGAGTAGAGCCCCTTGGTGGTAGACATCAGCAGCTTCTGGTCCACACTGTCGAGTGCAAAGGTCAGGACTGCCCGGGCCTCCTAGGGACGAAGAGTGGAAGGTAGGGGACCTGGACTCCTCCCTCACACACACTCTCAGCTGATCCCAAAGAGGGAACTTGGCTTTCTGGCAGCCAGAAACTCCTGTGTTAAGTGTAGTTGTTTTGTCTGTGTACCCCGCCTTCCCAGCTTTCCTGGCTAACATGACCTTTCCTCTGGTAGAACTGCTTCCCACACCTGATTTCACCCACGCGGTTCTGATGGGCACCGTACTCCTGCCCTGTAGAGGTAGCCACAGTGCAGGTGTCATTTACCTGCTGCCTCCTAGCCTCCCTCTGTTCTCTGTCCTGCTAGGGCCGGAAGCTGGCAAACTGTATTTCCCAGACTCCCCTACGAGTTAGGTTCCACCAGTCATCTGGTGGGAGTCAGGAAGGAGGGAGACCAGCACACTGGTCCTCACTCTGACAGGAGCAGGTGCTGTGGTGGCAGCTGCCACAGTAGCCACGGAGGTGTGGCGGGTTCTGGACTGTAGCAGCCAGGGCAAAGCTGCAATGCCTGGGCATCCAAAACTGACTTTAGCGACGCCTCTGACGGCACAGAGGAGCCGACCAGACGCTTCTGATCTCTGAGCGTCCCCCTTCTTCCTTCTGGCTCCCTCAGATTTCCAACACTGTTATAACCAGTTCCCTGTATTAACTTCTCCCTGTTGGAAATCCCCTAAGTGGTTTTATGCTTTCCTAACTGAATTTGACCTGGCAAATAACTCGAGAGTAACCACGGCCCTAGGACACTGTGAACTTGAGACAATGAGGAATGCTTTCTCCTTTGCTTTTGAGCCTCTTACAATGGGAAGCACTGAGCTTAAGGGACCAGTCGCAGCCTCAGGAGAGATGCTGGCCAGAAAGAACGGAGCCGATCTGCAGAAGGGAGCAGGGACAGAAATGAAGCAATGGCGTTTGAGGCTCTGGCTCAAGCTAGATGTCCGTTTTTTCTGAGTTTGATACCAAAGGTTACCAAATTCCCATTCTGCTCAAGGGGTCAGAGTTGGGTTTCTAGCACTTGCCCTGATGAACAGAGCAGAGCTTGCTGCTTGGGACTGAGGTGATACGAGCTAACAACTAGCATGGAGAAGCAAGACCTAGCGAACGAAGAGAGAGTGTCTGCCTGTGGCCTTGTACCACCCTGTTCTTCACACCTACCTTTTCTTGCTTGGCTGTGGGGTCCAGCACGAGAGTCCCATCAGAGTCCAGGGCACAGGTGACCCCACAGAAGAGGGCCCGCATGGGCACACCGGCGTCCACCAATGCCATGCAGGCAGCGTTCAGGCAACAGGCCAGGAGCTGGGTGCCAAAGGGAGTGGTTAAGAAGCGTTTCCACTGCAGGGCTGGCCGGCAGAGTGTCCACGCTGCCACTCTACGGTGCTCATGGCAGCATCGCTAACTGATCACAGGAAGGCAGTATGGCAGAGTTCTCAGTGGTTCTGGGATCAAGCAACCTTGGCCTACAGAAATGACTTTGCCACCTCTCAGCTGTGTGACCTTGAACAAGTGACTTACTCTCTCTGAGCCTCAATCAGGGCTCATGATATTCAACAGGTATGTCCTGGCACGTGCTAAGCACCTTCAGGGAAACCGAGGGCAGAGGCAGGCCTGGAGCCCGGGAATCTGGCAGGCAGTTGCTACACTGACAGATTGGCAAGGAGATGGAGGGAGGGGTCATTAACAGTGCCCCCGGGAAGCCCACAGTCCAGGGGATGGGAGGGGAGATGCTGTGGCCCGGTGGAGGGCAAGCACAGGGCTGATTCGGACAGCTGGCCGGACCTCAGTTTCCTTAAGTGTTTGCTCCCTGGGTCGAGCATAGCAGATAAGGGCCCAGCTTAGAATCCCCTCTGCCACTGAACCTCTGCTACCGCCCCTGAGCTTCGCTTTCCCCACTCTGTGAAATGGGGTCACCACAGCCCTTCCCTCCTCCTGTCTACGAAGTGCCTGCAACAGTGAGGCCACTAGAAATGCCCGTTTCTGGTCCTCAGGCTCAACCTCTGGCCCGAACCACGGGGAGCTTTCAAGGCTGAGCTGCTGACCTAACTGCTCTGCTTGCTCAGTGTTTCCCTGGCACTGAGCCTCAAGTCTAAGCTTAGGGTCGGAGTGGAGGTCAGGGGCACAGGCTTTGAAATCAGACAAGCCTGGACGTGAGTTTTGTGTCTGCTGCCTTGAGCTGTGTGATCTTGGACGAGTGACTTCCCCTCTCTGGGGCTCAGTTTCTTCACCTGAAACATGGGAACTGCAGATTACTAGATATGTGAGTTGACCCTGCTGTGTGGATCAAATGAGTTAACATGTGTAAGGCACTAACACAGTGCTTGATACGTGGTAAGCACGCAAGCGATTTGCTATTCTTTTTCAACTAGTTGGTGCCTGTCAAACATCTGGAGGTCTTCTGACTAGTAGCGGGTGCATACATGGCCATCAGCAAGGGAGGCAATCAGAGAGATTCTGGAGGACTCCCTGGAGGAGGCAGCTTGTGGGGAAAGGATACGGAGCCAGCATCACTGATGACCTGCAGCACGACGGTGATGGAGGTACGGGGGTGCAGTGCTCCCAGCACCACTGCTTCACATGTGTTCCTAATCAGCCGCTCCCGGCTCTTCTCCGCTACCCCTGGGGAAAGCAGGGGTCGGGTAGGGTTAGGCTCTTCCCCTCTTCCAGATGCCCCACCCAAGCTTCTGGAAAGGGCCTGCATGCAGCCTCAGCCCAGGTTGGCTGCCATCCACCCTACCCTGCCACCTCCAGCATCCAGCAAGGGAGCCTCCTAGGGTAGGAAAACCCCAGAGTTCCCATGTCCCGTGCTGCTGCCCAGGCCCATCTCGGTGGGCCCAGCCCCCGAGAGTGAGGCAGATGGGGTAAAAGGATGGAAAGAAGAGGGAGAAGGGAGGACAAAGACATACAGGCAAAAGGAGATTGGAGGCAAAGAGAAATGTCACAGAAACACGGGCACAGAGACTCAGAGGCAGAGCTAGAGAAAGAGATAGCAATAGCTGAGGGGAAATGAGAGGGGACAGTGGAGACTGGACGGCAGTGAGGGAGGAGCTGGGTGAGAGGTCCCAGGGGACTGAACATCTGGAGACCCGGCCGGGCCCAGTTACCAGGCAGCCCGATCTTCGGCCTCAGGATCACTTCCAGCGTGGCCTTGTTGAAGATCTCTTTGCTGACCTTCACCTCTGCTGGCCCGTACACGCCCGCCAGGATGGAGGTATCTCCTGGGGAGATAGTATGGTGACCTCACCCACATCTGCCCTGCCTCTGGGGCCCAGAGGAACTGTCTGTGGTCCACCCGAGCACAGAGACCCTCTCCTCTCACCTTCTTGGCAACATGGCTAAAACAATTCCCTGGAGCGCTTCTCTCCTCTCTGGACCCACATCCATCTTCAACTCCTGCCCCATTTATCTGACCTTCTGACAGCTAAGCTCCCGAAGGGGTGTCCCCACTCACTGCTTCCTTTTCCTCTTCTCCTTGACCCCACCACCCCACTGGAGCGGCTCTTGACAGCGTCACCAACCCACAGGGCCTTTCCATCCTCATGTGATACAACCTCTCAGTAGGGCTGACGCAGCTGCTCGGCCCTTACATCTCAAACACATTCTCTGGGATCCAGGTCACGGCCCTCTCGGTTTTCCTCCTGCCTTACTGGCTGCTCCTTCTCATCGTCTTTTGCTAAAACTCCTCACAGGTGAGAAGACCCAGGGCTTAGTCCTGGGACCTCTTCTCTTTCCCGCCTACACTCCAATTTTCTTGGTGAATTCATTTAAACCAGAGCTCAAAATACCATCTATAGCCAGAGGATTTCAAATTATATGTCCAGATTGGGTCTCTCTTCTGAATTCCAGACCTGTATGTCCAATTGCCCAGTCCAGGTTGCCACTGTGATATCTACTGGGCATCACAAACTTCATGTTCCAAACTGAACTTATCTTTCCTTAGCAAAGCTGATCTGGGCAAAAACCTTAGCATTATCCCTTTCATACTCCAAAACCAAACCATCTGCGAGTTTTGTTGGCTTTACTGTCAAAATACATCCAGGATTTCACCACCTCCATTGCTTCCACTCTGGTCTGAGTCCTCATCATCTCCCTTTCTCCCACACCCTCTACATGCAACACTGAAGCCAGAGAGATTCTGTTAAAATATATTCAGATCATGTCATTTTTTTGAGCAAAACTTCCAGTGGCTCACATCTTATTCACTAGGCCTTTGGTCTCCTGACTTCCTCAAAAATACCGGGCAAGTTCTTGCCTCAGGGCCCTTGCATCTGCTGTTCCTCATGCTCTCCTGATATTTTCGGAGTTTGCTACTTTACCTTTAGGTCTTTATTCAAATGTTATCATCTCATTGAGGCTTTTCCTGATCATCCTATTTAACACTTCAACCCTCTCTGGCATACCCTATTTAGAAGACAGTTATGGTGTATGGAGAAAAGTGCCCACCTCTCCTGATATTGACTCTCCCCTTCCTTACTATATTTTTCTATAGCATTTTACTTGGTTATCTTGTTTACTGTCTTCTTGACTAGAGTGTAAACTCCATTAGATCACAGATTTAAAAAAAATTTTTTTTGATGTTTTCTCAGTGCCTAGAACAGTACTTAGCACAAACACATGTGTTCAATGAATGGAAACAGGTTTGTAACTGGGTAAAAGGTAGTGCCCTAGGGAGGGGACTGAAGCATCTATGGGGGTGACCCTTAGGCTTATCTCTAGAGGAATATTGACCTGGGTCAGGGAGTTTGAAAGGTATTTAGCCAGAGAAAGGAGATATTTATCCAATTGATGAGACCTACCCCAATCTTAGGGGTATTTGCTCATATGGAGATGCGTATCCCAGTCAAAGGGATACGCCAATTTACCCAATTGGTGGGGGTGGAGAAAATCTTTCTCATCCCACGGTGGGGACATCACCCTCAATCTGAGAAGTATTTACTTGGGTGAAAGATCTGCCGTGGCAGGGAGTAACTAAGCCGGTAATGGAGAGCTGCCGGTCTGCGGGGCATTTATGCAAATAGGCAGGTATGCCTCAGCTTGGGATGTGTGGACCCAGGGTGTGTGTGTGAGTGAGACAGAAGCGGAATCTAATCAAAGGGGGCATTTACCCCCAGTTAAGGTTTTACGAGGGTGGAGATATCTTCTCCCTTCTAGTCGGTAGAGAGAGAGATACGTATCCTAGCGTATCTAGTGGTATCCACCTGGGCAAGTTGTGTACCAGTTCAGGAGTGACATTTACCTGCTAGTATCGGACGAGTTGGGCACTTTTTGCACGGTACACCATACCCGCCCCCTAAAACAGATACGACCTGGGTGAACGTGGCCCTGGCAGTATTACCTGGGTTAAGCTCTTACCTTGCAGGAAAGAGGCAGAGCCATCCGGCCGAGACAGCAGATTCTGTTCGCAGGCAAAGTGCCGAAGGCTGCAGACGGGGCCGCGAGGGCCGGACTCTGTTCCAACCTCAGTGCGGATCTTGGCGTCAGTCTGCATTGCCTTCTCAATCAGCCGACACCTCGCGTGCAGTCGCTTCCGCACAGCAGCGCGCACTTGCGTGCAAGCTGCGTACCTAGTGCGCACGCGCCGGTCCAAGGGGCGCTAGGATCCCGGGCCAGCACGAGGGCTCGCGTTTACTAACAACCTGGCCCCGCCCACTCCCGCCTTGAAATTCCAAAAAGTCATTGGTCAATAGAGGAGAGGGGCGTGGCTTGGCAAGGCTCGTTTTACCCGAGGCCCCCGGGCCTTAAACTCCTGAGGTTCTGAGCAGGTTGCTCTCTTCTTTGCCTGTTACAGAAACTAGTGCGGTGAGGCGATCAGAGTAATTTTTGGGAAGCTAGATTGTTTGTATCCACCCATATATATGTCCTAGAGACTTCAGAACTAGTAGCAGTGGTTTCTTGGCAGGATGGTGTTGGCATTTGAGTCAGGCTGATGAAGGGGCATCCCCCAGCCTCGCCGAGGATAGGGGCGAATCACCGAGAGTTGTTAGCCAAGATGGCGGTGGCGGTTGCGGCGGCGCGGTTTGGGGGGCCAAGTAGAGGCTTGGGCCAGGCTGGCCTCCTGCTCCTGCGGCGGCTTGGAGATCGGAGGCTGCCTAGATCTGTGAGTACCTGGGGGGCACTGGAGAGCTTTCCCCAAGGAGGAATAGGGATGTCAACGCTGTCTTCAGAGTGTGGGGTCCCCACAGGGAGCAAAGGGAGGGCTGTCACAGAAGGGACAAGGGTTGGGAGAACCACTTGAAGAGGACATTCAAAGGGAGAACTTCCACTTCCTTAGAGGGGAAAAGCGAGGCAGCTCCTTTGGGGGTCCTGAGGGAAGGAGACAAATTGGGAAGTGGGAGGGGGTTCCTCATTAGTTGCCACCCATCCCCAGGGGAGGGAAGGCCATTTGGAGGACCAGGAAAGAAGACGAGACCTTTGCCTTCAGGGGTTGGAGAGTGAAACTGCCTTAGTAAGGGGAAGATTTTCTTTTCGGTAAAGACCCACCCATCCCCAAAGAGGAGAAAATAGATCAGGTCCCACGTCACAGGCTTTTGTAGTGCCCTGTAATTTTTTTGCTCCTTTGCTACGGTTCTAATTTGAAAATGAAGCGCATAAATAACTAGTTCGATCTTGTGTCCCTTGATCAAATACCAGGACAGAGGCTTTGTCTGTTTTGGTCACTACAGAGGAGATGGTCAGTAAATATTTGTTGAGTTAATGAGAGGAGAAGAGGAGGGAGAGAAGTCCACAGGGCACTTTGGCCACATTTCTTAGAAACAAAATCTAATTCGAAGAAGCCTCTGTGGGCTTCAGTAGAGCTATGAACTGAAATTTCACAAGAGAGTGGTTGTTTTGAAGCCAGACCACTTGGGTTTATATCCCTAATCTGTCACTTTTCACCTCTCTGGACCTAATTTCTCCCTCTAAAATTCTATTTAAAAAAATTTTTTTTATTTTAGGCGAGGCAACCCTTGGTTGACCTCACAGATTGTAAGGACCTTGTCAGCTTACAATCTTTTATTTTTTATTTTATACACCTACAGTACCTGGTCTTCCTAGGTGGTCTCCCATCCAAGTACTAACCAGGCCCGACCCTGCTTAGCTTCCGAGATCAGACAGGATCGGGCTTGTTTAGGGTGGCATGGCCGTAGACTCTCCCTCTCAAATTCTAACAGTGGCATCTCGTAGGGTTGTTGTGAAAATTAAATATGAAGAATGCTAAGAGCTGGACTTGATGTTATGTTAAGGGCAATAGGAATGTTGGCCACTTTTGAAACTGAGGATAGAGGAAAGGGGGTGACCTTAGGAGGGCCTGTATTGGTTAGGGCCCTGGAGAGAAATCTGTCAAGATCTTGTGGCGTCACCCTTGGATCCGGATCAGAGTTCTGTGTCGCCCCAAGGGTAGGAGGGAGGGAGATGACTAACATGGTGCAGCAGACGTGTAGTTAGCATTTTCCTTCAGTTCTTCCTCAGATTACGGCAGTGAACAATCACAGATCATTGAGATTTAATAGTTTTATTAAAAATATATTTTAGAAAGACAAAGAATGCCCTAAGGAGGTACATGGTCCCAGCGATGGGAGCTGCAACAGAGCGCTGTAATAACAACCACAACAAGAGGGCACAAAGGGCCCAGAAGTGCGAATGTCTGTCTTATATTTGGGCCATGATGGGGTGATTCCATTGGCAAGTGAGGGCATTTTGATTGACACTTGGCTGCTATATAACTCTGCTTAGTGCGCATGTACCTACCCAGAATTCTACTGATGCAGGACAGGGCAAATTTCTCCAAGTGGAGGGGAGACCAAGCCCTGCACCGAGAGAAGAGCATCCTTTGGTGGAGAGTGAAGAAAGAAGCACACACGCCAAAGTTAGAGTCAAGAAGAAAGTTTATTAGGAAAAGGGTAACACTCCACAGAGAATGTGGTCTCCACAGGCAGAGTGAGAGGGAACATAGTGAGTGGAGGGCGAGTAGTGTTCAGGGAATTTAGTTTACGTATCATTCTTTAGTTCCTATGAGTTATTTAAGACTTTGTCAGCCCATTTTCTTTGACATGGACTCAGAGTGAGGAAAGGGAAGGGTATGTAGCATGAAAAGGTGAGAATATGTAGACCGAAAGGCCCACTGGCAGTTCCCAGCCTTTAATCCATAGGTTCCCATGGTTTTAGCCTAGGAAATGACTCTTGGTTCCTGTTTCCCCTTCACAGGTGTGGAGAATGGGGCTGTTAGCAGTCCCAGCGAAACCTCCCTTTGTTCAGAAGGTGTCCTGCTGGCCTGGCTGCAGGGTCAAATCAGCATATTGCAGTCTCTGAATGTGGCTTGATTAACATTTTAATTCTCTTGCCTCTTCCCTGCATTACTATTACTCTTAGGGTCTTCTTTGAGCAGTCTCTAGATTGGGCCCCTATTCCTTTGTTCCCCCTGTCGCTCCTGTCTGACTAGCTACCTAACAGTGGGCTTGGGTCTGACCCTCTGACCCTCCAATCCAGTAGGAAGGGAAACTAGAAGCTGTGGGAAGAAGCTATAGATAAGGGGAGAAACAGAAGGAGGGTGAAGAGGATGGACAAGGAATGAGGGGAGGGGTCCTAGGAAGGGAGTTACCTATTTTTGGAAGGTTTACTGCAGCAGGATGGGGGGACGGGCAGCCTCCTGCCTTTGAGTTGGTTTTACCCGCACCGCCCCCCACCCCCTCTTTTTTTGAGCTATAGATCCTCCAGAGCTGATCTCTGCCCCAGGAGCCTATTGGCTTGGCCAGTGGGAGAGGTGGGCAGGACTGGGGCAAGAGTAGGGGAAGGTCCTTTGCAACTCATTAAATCTTCATCCTTCGTGGCTCAGTCACACTGCTGTTCTTCCCTCCTCCCTTTCATTTTTCGGGGAGGCGTGGGAAAAAGAGGAGGTCTTTCAGAGTCCCTACTTTTTATTTATATATATGTATTTAAATTTCTTTATTTTTGGAGTCTTTTATTTCTCCCACTTGTTCTTTCTAAGATTAAAAACGATGCTTTTGTTTTTCGAGTGGAGGGAAGGAATGGTAGCATTTAGTCAAAAGATTGTAGGTGGGGGCTGTCAATAGAACTTTATGCAATGATGGAAGTTTTCTATACCTTCACTATCCAGTACAGTAGCCCTAACCACATGTGGCTGTTGAGCACTTGACATGTGACTAGTGTCACTGAGAGACTGAAGTTTCCACTTTATAGACAGTTGCCAACTTATGATGGTTCAACTTATGATTTCCAACTTTACGATGGCGTAGAAATGATACATACTCAGTAGAAACCCTACTTCGTATTTTGAATTTTGATCTTTTCCCAGGCTAGCGACATGCAGTACATGACTCTCCCCTGATACTGGGCAGCAGCAGTGGGCTACAGCTCCCAGTCAGCCACATGATCACAAGGGCAAACTCTACAGTGTACTGTACAGTGTACTGTGTTGCCAGTGTTTATGTCCTGCTTCTGGTGAGAGGATAAAGAGAAGGCAGTGACTCTTGAGATGCAACTCAAGATACTTGCCCAGCCTTGCCCAGCCATAGGCTAAATGTAGGTTAATGTAGGTGATAGGTGTTCGGAGCACCTTTCAGGTAGGTGAGGCTAAGCTCTGATGTTGGGTAGGTTAGGTGTATTAAATGCATTTTTGATTATGGTATTTTCAGCTTATGGGTTTATCGGGACTTAACCCTACTGTAAGTCAAGTTGCAGCTGTATTTAATTTTAACGAATTTAAATTTAAATAACCATGAATGGTTTCTGGTTGCCCTGTGGGACTGCAGTTTTAACTGAGCAAGGTGGAGCCAGGAGCTGGTGCCTTGTGGGAAGGTGGGGAGGCTGTATTGTGCTGCTGACTGGGTGGTTGGGGCAGGCTGGGTTGGGAGGAGGCTGGGGCTGCCTGGCTTCTCGCTGCCTGCTTGACCCTCCTCTCGCCATCCAGGCAGTTGCTTGGCCTTGCCTCCCTTCCCCCTCCTCCAGTTGCTAGCAGATGTGTCTTTGCTCAGGAAGAGGACGGGGAAGACTCAATTGTCAAGCTGTCACCGCTGGGGTGAGGTGACATCCAGCGTTGCCCCAGCGGCGTGGGGGAGGAGGACGGTGGTGGCGTTGTGTGTTGTCCTTCGGTTCTTCCCTGCTGATGCAGTAAAGAATTACAGGTCAGTGAGATTTAGAAAAAGTAAGATTTATTGAAAGTACGTTTAAGTTCTGAGCTAAGGAAGGCCGAGCCCTGTGGAGTTAAGGAGGTGAAGAGAAGATAGTAGCACGCCCCAAAGGGAAGGGCGGGTTTCCAGCCTGGAGCACTCGCTTTAATAATCCAGAAATGGAAAGATCTGTTTATATTCGGGCAGTGATGGGCGATTCATATGTGAGGTCACCTCGACTGACACCTGGCTGCTCTGTAACTTTGCCCAGTGTGCCCATGCTTACCCAGAATTCAGTCTGTTATAATTAGATTTGTGAACTTCCAGGCATAGTCATGGTATTATAATGATGGTGTCATGAGGCAGAAGTTATGAGCAGTACTTTCTGCGCATGCGTTTGTAGCTGGTTTAGGCCAGCTGAGACTATGACCCTCCTGTCTTGTCTCTGGGGATGCAGGAGGGATTCTCTAACTACCAATAAGGTGCTCTTAGGGCGGTCTCTAGGCTGGGCTCCTACTCCTCTGTTCCCCTGTCACTCATGTCTGACTAGCTACTTAGCAGAGGAGTCCTGAGTTGGTTTCTCAGCTGCCATCCCATCGAGCAAGTGGGACCTCGGCCAAGTCACTTCACTTCTCTGAGCCTAGCAGGTGGGTGACTACAGTCCCTGCCCTGTTGGAAGTCAGGGAGCACCTGGAGCTCTGCCTTTGTGATTTAGCAGTAATGTTATTTCTCCGACCCATCTGATCAGGCAGCTTGTCTGGAGGCAGTGTCACCACGTGGTTGGTGCCTAGTGCGTATTGGATGAATGGAGATGGTTTTTACTGATCTCCTAATTATACGGGTCCATCTCCATCTTGGCCATGTCCTCTTTTTTCATATCACGAAGCACTTTTATAATTTACAGTGCCAACTCATACCCATTATTATATTTGATATAGCCACAATGCAAGGTATGTACTGGTTGTTTTCTCCTATTACAGATGAGGAAATTGAGGCTCAGAGAGGTAAGGTCTGAATTTGGAGCTCTGGGCTCCAAAGCTTAGTTTTTTTCATAGTACCAGGCTGCCAGGAGGAGAGCGATAGGGCTCTGGTTTGGGTCTTGTGACATCCTGCTTAATCCAGTCTTGGCGTGTATCCCTAGCCTCTACCCAGGCTGGCTGGTGGGAAGCTGAGTTGGAGGGCTGGCCTCAGCCCCACTGGCCAGTTTTCCCTCCATTGGATGAGCCTCTCCTACCCACAGGCCTTTGTAGGGATACATACGGTCCTTCAGATGTCTGTGGACAGGCCATTTCCTCAGAGAAGCTTCCACAATCCCAACAGCAGTCTCTCTGTAAAACCAGGACCATAGGAGTCGCCCCTCAGAGAGATGTGGTGACGAAGGAAGCACTCTCTACATATACCATGTGCTCAGTAAGGGCTCGAGAAACGGTTGCTGTTTTTCTCCAGGGACAGTAAATCCGGGGTGGCCATGATTGCTGCTGGGCTCCACCCCTCCAGTGCCCAGGGGAACATAGTGATGCCCAAGCCCCTGGTCCCTGAGGCCAGAGAAAGCCTGATGAATCACATTTACCCGGCCTCCCTGGCTGGATCTCCTGGGAGGTGAGGCTGCTGATATTTCTGAGCTGGAAGCAAAGCCAGGACTGAGCAATTCTGGCTGTTTGAGGGCAGAGTGCCTCAGACCCCTGGAGGGAGCGGGTTTGGATGGCCTTAGCTGTCGTAGATCCAGAGGACTCGGTTAACTGGCACCATCCGCAAAACTTTCCATGGCTGGACGCCCCCCTTTCTCTCCAGCCTACCCAGGTAGTAGTGGTCAGGCTGCCTGGCTTCATATGCTGACACCACCACTTGATCTCTGAGGCCCTCAACGAGTCACTTAACCCCTCTGAGCTTCAGAGCCACCTCTTTTATGGAGGTGTGATAATAGTGCTGGCCTCACCTGACTGCTGTGCAGATTCAGTGACACACAGACAGAAAGAGTGCATTGTGTGGTACCCAGGCACACGGTTAGCTATTGTCGTTAACGTGCTGCAGCCTTGAGTGTTGTTCCCTCAGCCTTTGCCTGGCTCACCGCTGCTCGTCCCGTGGGCCTCGGCTTCACTCCCCTTCTCCAGGAAGCTTTTCTTCCTGCTCCATCTGATGCTGGTGGTGAAAAGTTCCTCTTAGAGCTATGGCAGGTGCTTTGTACCCACCTCACTACGAGCCTGTGAAGTAGCAATTTTTATTTTTTCCACAAGGGGACGCAGGCTCCAACTGTATCCTGCCCAAAGTGACATAGCTGGAAAGGGACAGAGCCAAGGTTCAAACAGGCAGTTGAGAGTCTCACCTGCCCTGCAGTTAACCACTAAACTGTCCTTCCTCCTCTGAGATCACCCCTCCTGATTGTAACGTGTGTGTTTGTCATCCACCCCTCCCCCTCGCCTCCAGCCCTCACTGAGTTTAGGACTCAGTTTGGAATAATTATTCAGTGTCTACCTGTTTGACAATTGTCAAAGACACTAGTCAGGAACTCATATTTATTGTGTTCGTTTTGTGCCAGGCGCTAGGCTGAGCATGCCACACACATCGACTTGTTAACCTGCGTGCCCACCTGTGAGATGGGTGCTCATGCCATCTTGTTTACACGTGAGGAGACTGAGGCTCGGAGCTTTAGTTACACAGCCGGGGGTGGTGGTCTGCTCGGAGTCCATGCCCTTAACCTTGATGCCATAGGCAGTGGCTCTATGAGGGGCCACCCCAGTATCGACCTGCTGAGTGGACTAGACCATCCAGGGCAGGCCGGCCTGTTTCCTGTGTGGTGGGAGAAGATGTGGTTTCAAGGCTTTGTAAATCTGTGTAGCCTGTGCCATTATAAGTCACTAGCCTCCAGGACAAAGCTGCCCCCTCACCAAAAACAGAAGAAAAAGTGGGTGGAGTCACATCCTTTCTCTGCAGGCCTTTTACCACTCACGCTCAGTGAAGCGTTTCCTCGGGGTCAGGCACTGCCGAGTCCTTTGCAGAGCAGACTGAATCAGCACAGTGAGCCTGGGGCGGCCCAGGATGGAAGCGGCACAGCCAAGGCTGAACTCCAGCGTGTGGGGTATGCGCCCTGGTGGTAGCCCTCCAGCCTCTGGAGGTGGACAGAGCCCTGTCCTGACCCCGGAGCTTGTTCTGAGCCCTGAGGCCCTGACCTCCTGACCCCTGCCGGCCCCTGGCCTTCCCGCTTAGAGCCGCTCCCGGAACCACAGTGCTTGTTCCATCTGCGTTTCCCCTGTGCCTCAGTGTCTCTGCTGGGGCCACAGCCTGGCATTATAATCCAGTTTGAGGTACAGCCAGTCCTCCCCAGCTCCTTTCCCACCTTCCCCCTGAGGCGCCAGTCATTTCCTAACCTTCCTCGATTTTGTTTTTTCCCTTCTGCCAATTTTTGAGCACATAGTATGTTTCACACCCGTACTGAATCCTTTGTGTGCCTTATGTTAGGGGCTTTTCACAATAGCCCTTTGCAGCCTTTGTACAGATGAGAAAATTCAAAGAGACAAGGTGTTTTGCAGAGGGCCACACAGAGGGCTGAGACACGGGGTCCCAGGTCAGTGGGACTCCAAAGCCAGTGGGTGAAACCGCTCGTTCATCCTTTTGTTCAATAATCACCTGTTGGGTGCCCGCTCTAACCACCTGGACCTCTGTCTTCCTGGAGCTGGTGATGCGTGCGGTGACAGACACGACACTAAAGGATCCTCTAGGTGGTTGGAAGCTTCCGGCTGTGTTAGCACTCAGAGTCGGAAGCATAGTCTACGTTTTGGCCGCTTCCCTTGCACGCAGAGGGGATGTCTGCTGTGATGTTGTCAGGCCTGGACCTGCCTTGCTGTTGAGAGTGTGATTTCCTTTATTTCCTCACAACCACGCTCACAAACAAGCACGCAGATGTTCCTGTTCCCCCTGGAACCTTGGACAGCTTCTCCACTGCAGTTAAAGGAGCGGGGAGGCGGACACACTTCAGCACCCCTGTGTGAGATCCACCTCGTGGCAAACTCACTCCTCCTTTAGTTCCTGCCGGAAGCGAGGCCACCATTTCTGAGCCAAGAGGAACCTGGCGACCGGTGGGAAGTAAAGATGTGGTTGTGTGGAAACCAGGCTAGCGATGGGTTAGAAGCGTGGGTTCTGGGCTCCGAATGTCCGCCCTGCCCGGTTTTGAAGCCTTGTCCTGACTGACTTATTTAAATTTTTAGCTCCACGCCCCGGTGCAGGTTTTCTCATCAAGTCAAGGGCAGTGGTCAGATTGCGCATGCAGAGCTCAGCCTGGCACCCAGCAAGTGTGTGATCAAGGTTGCTGCTGGCTCAGAAGTCGAATTGGTTCACATCCTGTCACATGTGTGGGCTTCTCATGGGCTTTCCCAGCCAGGCCTCTGATCCGAGCAGGTGTGATGTTCCCCACAGGACTCCTCCAGCCACTCTGAGCTCCTGCCAGGTCCCACAAGGGACGTGTCACTCCTCAACTCTTTGCCTTTTGCATATTTAGCTCCCCCGGCCTCGATTGTTCTTTCCCTGCCTCCTACATGTCCTTCCTCAGAGAAGCCTGAGCCTCTTTCCGCTCTGCAGTACGGAGCCCTATGGCTTCTCCCAGGAGACTATAATTCACCCTTATCAGTACTTGCTGAGTTCCTGTCTTCCATGCCAGGCAGCGGAGACAGATGTCTTGTGTCGCTTAGGCCCTCAGAACCCAGCACAGAGCCTGGAATGAAGCAGGTGCTCAAATATTTGTTGAGTGAGTCAGGCCGGACTTGTGGAGGGGATTAGGATTGGCATGGAGAGGGCACTGGAGTGCACGGAGCACTTTACCAGGTGATGGAGGAGCAGGTGGTAGAGAGATGAGAGCAGAGATATGATGGTAGAAGTGATAATTTTTTTTGAGCATATACTGTATGACAAGTATTTCTGCTAACACTCACATGCATGATCTCGTTTAAGCCTTGCAACATTTCCACGAGGTGTTCTCCATTTTATAGGTGAGAAAGGAGAGACTTGAAGGGAAGTCACTTTCTCGTGGTCACCCAGCAAGGGATTTGAACCCAGGCTGGCTGACTCTTAAAATGCTTACAGGCTTAAGCTCTATTCTGGGTGGCCTCCCTGGGGAGCACAGGGGTCAGTAAAGAGCCCAGCCGACTGACTCGAGGGCACTGTGCAGAAGTGTCTGTGCCCGTGATAGCGGTGGGAAATTGAGAGAGGGGGTTTCTGTGGCCAGGCTGGGGAGGCCCTGAATGCCAGAGCAAAGAGTTTGGACCTTGGACGATAATAAAAGCTGCCAGTTCTTAATCTGCCTGCCACTCCGTTGAATCATTTAATCTTTACAACAACCCTGTGGCATAGATGTTCTTTTCACCCATTTTGCAGATGAGGAACTGAGATACGAAGTTTTAGTAACTCACCCAAGGTTACCCAACGGGAAATTGGTGCAACTGGGATTGACACCCTGTGTGTCAGGCCCCAGAGTTCACCAAGACCATGGTGGCTTAACCACTAGGCCACACTGCCTGTCACCATGGCGCCGAGCCAGTGGAACTGTGGTGCCACTCCTGACTCAGGTGTCCCCCGCCTTCTCCCCCCAGCAGCCACGGAGGTTACAGCAGCAGCACTTCTCATCCCTGGATGACAAGCCCCAGTTCCCAGGGGCCTCGGCGGAGTTCATAGACAAGCTGGAGTTCATCCAGCCCAATGTCATCTCAGGGATCCCCATCTACCGGGTCATGGACCGGCAGGGCCAGATCATCAACCCCAGCGAAGACCCCCATGTGAGAGGCCGTCTCCCCCACCCCCTGCCTCCCATGCCCAGGCCCCCTGTCCATCTCCTCTCTGGTCACGGCAGCCCCGCGTCCCTCTGTGCCTCCATCTGCAGCTGCCACAGGAGAAGGTGCTCAAGTTCTACAAGAGCATGACGCTGCTCAACACCATGGACCGCATCCTGTACGAGTCCCAGCGGCAGGTGCGTGGGGGCGGGCTGCGGAGGGCCCGGGGCCGTCTGGGCTCCCCTGGCCCGTGTTCAAGCCACAAGACAGCTCTCAAGGAGGAGAGTGAAGTGGAGATTTTTTGTCTTGGGGTCCTTAAAGTTCTTGGGGTTCTCTTGGGGCTCTGGAGGAAGAGTGTGGGCAGGGCCCAGCCCAAGGGCAAAAGGATGGACCGAGATCACTAAAACACCTACTGTGTACCGGCCTGGGGGCTTAGCTGTGCTGGGACAGGGCAGGCTCGAGACCTGAGAGCCTTTCTCGGGAGCTCACAGTGTTGAGAACGCGACCCGGTGCTTCTTGGAGTGCCTGTGTCAAACGTGCGGCGACCCTCAGCTGTGTTGGTATCAGCGGCCGGAGCCCCGGTCAAAGCAGCGGCAACAGAGGGGACTTGCTGACTCCATAACTGTGAGCCCAGAGGGCCTTGTTTTCAGGCACAGCTGGGTCCAGGTGCCTCAGAAAATGTCACCAGACCTGTTTCCCTGGGTGTCTTTTCTCCTCTCCTTTGCCTTGTCTTCATTCTCAAGCAGTGGGGTCTCTGGAAGCTCCAGGCCCATGGAGAGGTGTCAGAGAAAGCGTTCAGGGTGTGATCGTAGTCCTCATTCTGCCACTTTCTGGCTTTGCGGCCCTGGGGAAGCCGCTTCATCGCTCAGTGCTTCGGTTTTCTTGTCCCTACTTCGTGGGGTTGCTGTGAGGATTGATGGTGGCACATATAATGGCCTTAGGAACAGGGAAACTGGCATTGAGTCAGCACATGGTTAATATTAGCTATTATTTGTTATGACCCTGCCAGCCTCACAATTATTAAACTTTCTACTTAGTGGTGGAAAGAGTGTCTGGTCCCTAATGTCCCCGCAGAAGGCCAAGGGCTGATGCTCACTGGCCAGGCTTTGGTCACAGACCCCACCCTGCACTGGGGCCATGAGACCATCCCCAAGGAACCAAGGGGCTAGGGGAGTTAAGTCTTTCTTTCCCAGGCTGCATAGACTGAGAAAGGGCATGGAGGATCCTGTTAGAAAAGGGGGAAGGATGTCGGGCAGGCCGGCCCTCAGATGGCACCACCCCTGTGGGTCAGGGATGGGCTTGGAAATCTGCATTTGCATCAAGCCCCCCGGGTGACCCCACCGTGGACTAAAGCATAAGACCCAGACTCTCTCACTAAGACACCCCATATGGGCTCTCCGAGTTAGGGCAATATCTCCACCCTGCCCAAGAACTTCCCTTGGCTCCCCTTGTCCACAAGATTGTGTCTGGCCCTTCCTGTCTGTGTCTCCCATTCCAGTGTGGCCTTGGCAGTGTGCTCCCCTCTCCACAGCCTCAGCGCCAGGCCAGGCCACCCCTCCCACCTCATGTCACATGCCTGGGCTCCTTCCTGTCCCTGCGTTGGCTGCACAGATGGGCTTTGGAATCCAACGGACTTTGGGTCCAGTCACAGCTGTGACTTTGGGCAGGCAATTTTTCTTGTCTTTGTCTCATTTTCTTCAGAATGTTTAAAAACGGGGGACACCAAGAGAACCCACCCTCTAGGATAGGGTAGGAATTCTGTGAGACCCGGCATGTAAAGCCTTTTGCCCCCTGGTCAGCACAGAGGAAACCCTCCGTGAGATCAACTCATCCATCAAGTTTCATCTGTTAGCTGGGATTCTGTTCAGCTACAGATAATATCCCCTCCAAAAAAATCTTGACAAAATTGAAAGTAGTAGCTTCACCAGATTAATAGTTTTTTCTCTTACATAAAAGAAATCTGGAAAGAAGTGGTCTGCGGCTGGTGTGGTGTCTCCACAATGTCATTGGATACCCAGTGTTGGCTTCTAGCCTCAAGAGCCTCTCGTGAACCTGATGGCTGCTGGAGCTCCCTCCATCACATCTCATTCTAGACAGGAAGTAGAAGGAAAGTGAAAGGGTAGACACGGCACATTCCAGTTATCCCCACACCCACCTTTATAGAACTTTCCACACAGCCGCACACATTTCACTGGTCACTCCTAGCTACAAGGGAGACTGCGAAATGTAGTTTAGTCTGGGCAGTTGGTGTCTCTGGTGGAATGAGATCTCTGTTAAAGAAGAGGAAGAGGGATAGGATACTGGGTGGCAGCCAGTGACCTCTGCCAGTAGCCTGTTTCCTCAGGGTGCCCTTCTCAGGCTCCTCCCCACGCCAGTCTCAGCCCTGCCAGGCCCTCAGCAGTAGGCATCTGCCCACTCACTTGGCTCTGAGAAGTCAATTAACTTTTAATTGGCTCCCCACTTAGAAGAAAGCATTATTCATCTGGTTTCCCACCATGACAGAAAGCCTGGCCTGCAGAACACCTGAGGACAGCCAAGGGCGTCCTGCAGGTGCCAGCTGGGGCTGTCTGTCTCTCACTTTACGTGCAGTCTCATTTCTGTCTCTGCCACGGGCTCCCCAGATCTCTAACCAGACTTTGCCTCTTAGCCCCAGATCTGCTTGGCTTCTCGCCCTGACCAAATTGAGCCTGTCCAAACGTGGCCTCTGTATCTTCTTCCTAGATCTGCTCTTCTTCCTCCCCTAGGCTGTGTCTCAGTGATGTGTGCCACCATCACCCATTTGCCCAAACTGGAGACCTTCATTTCATGCCTGTCTCCTCTGTCCCTGCTGTCACTTTCCTCTCATTCACTCTGTTCCTAAGTATTTAGTGAGAAATCCATCTTGCTGCTCAGCGGCACCATCAGGAACCCAGGCTTCCTATCTTTCTGCTTCACTGTCCTGGGCAAGTCGGCTTTCATCCTGTGCCGTTGCCTCACGTTCAAGCATGATGGCTGCCACAGGTCCAGGCTTCATGGCTACGTGCAAGGCAGGAAGAGAGCCAGGAGAATGCCTGGCACCAGCTGCAGTGGGCTTTTTTCTTTTTTAAGTTAAGAAAGCAAAAACAGACTTCCACTTAAGTGTCTGGCTAGAGCTGTGTGCCCTGGCCACCTCTGGCTGCAAGGGAGGCTGTCACCTAACATTTGGCTTTTCCAGGCCCTGAGGCTTGGCACCGGTGTAGCAAACAAGGAGAGTTTGCTGCTTCCTGGCACCACTGACTGCTTCTTAGGACTGTCAGCCATCCATCCTCTCTTTGCCTCCCACCACTAGGCCAGGCCATTGCCCCTCTCGCCTGGTTCGTGCATCTGGTTCGTGCATTCAGCCGTCTCCATGCATTTCCCACACGGCAGGCTGAGAGACTTTCTAAACATCGCTCCCCCGAGGAGACCCATCAGCAGGTTACCACGGTTCCCCGGGGAAAGCCCAAGTGCCTCGTTCCCGTTCCCTGCGCTACCTCGGTTCTGCCTCCCTCTCCCGCTCCGCTCCCCCCACCCCTCCCACTTCCCGTCCCAGCCCTTCTAGCTTCATGGCCTTCATTGTTCTCTCGGCCTGGAAAGCGCCACCCACCCACACCTTTTCTTAGCTTAGGCATTTCTCCTGGCACCCCTCCATGGTGGGGCGGGTCCCTCCTCATGGCTCTGGTCACACAGCCCCCTCCCTCTCGCCCTCACCAGTCTGGCAGTTCCTCCATCATGGCAGCAGCCCCAGAGCTGGCCTTCAGGACGCATTTGTTGATCAATGGGGCAATTAGAAGTTGGTCAGGACTTGGACGTTCGCTGTCATGGTGCAGCGTCACTGAGCCCGGGCCTCCGGGTCCCCCTCCATCCCCAGGGCCGGATCTCCTTCTACATGACCAACTATGGCGAGGAGGGGACACACGTGGGGAGTGCAGCCGCCTTGGACAACACGGACCTCGTGTTTGGCCAGTACCGGGAGGCAGGTACGTCTGCCATAGCCCGGCCCTGCGGAGCATGTGCCAGAGGTCAGGGCTGTGGTCCCAATCGGAGCAGGTCAGGCCCAGTCCCTCCTGGTGTGCAAATGAGGCCCACGTTAGTTACCCCGTGTGCTCTTTGAGGAGTGGTGTGATACCAGAGAGGTAGAACTTTCCAGCAAGGAAGAGCCAAGCCAGGGATAGGAGCTTGGAGGCGGTGGGCTTCCCCTCTGGAGGCCGGCAGCATTGTGGTTAAGAGCCTGTGATCCAACCGGTCCCTGGTTACCAGTTGTCAGATTTGAGGCAAGTCACTTCCCTTCTCTGAGCCTCGGTTTTCTCATCTCCAAAATCAAGGTGAGGATGATATTGCAACCCCTGCGTTGTGGGGTTGCTGGGAGCACACAGGGAGGTCTCCCCAGGCACGGTGGCCTCCTGGAAGCCGCAGCAGAGAGGAAGGCCTGGTGGGTCCCAGCCAGGGAGCTGGCTCACTTCTGAGTGAATGAGTATGAGGAAGGGAGGGTCAGAGACCAGAACCGAAGAAAATCAGTGTGCATTGAAGAGTGGCGGGGGTGAGGGAGGGAGCCTGCGGAGCTGCGTGGAGAGTTCCAGAGTGGTGGTCGGTACAGGGGCCCTGCAAGGGAGACCCCTGTGGGGGTGTCGGGAAGGCAAATCTTGACCCTTCTTAGGCGCTGCATGACTACGGGCAAGTTGCTTAACTGCTTCTTGCCTCAGTTTCCTCATCTGTAATGGGAGGTGGTGAACCCTCCCACGGCCGTTGTTGAGGGGATTCATGGGGTAGGTGACGCAGAGCTGTCAGCATAGGGCCTAGCATGGGGTAAGCACTCAGCATTGGAGGCAGTTTTGCGATTGGGGCCTATTGCCCTGGGACAGCTCTTCAGGAAGATGGGGCCTGGCCAGCTGGCTGTGCGGAGTACCTCCCTGGACCAGCATGGCATTCCGGTCTGTCTGGTCCCCTCTCCACTGCACCAGCCCCCCACCCCACAGGCTGTAGGAGGACAGAAGCCCTGTGGTAAAGTCTGTGGTTCAGCATTGTTAGCAAGGAAGATGAGATTTCCCCAGACACTGGGCCACAAACCAGGCCCTGCTAGGTTTGCTGAGAGTCTCCCGCCTGTTGTTGTGAAGGGGTCTCCCTGGCAAGGGCTCCAGGCAGGGCCGCATGAGCACCCTGCAAGCTGGGTATCAGTGAACGCTCCAAACAGGGCTGTTTGGGCCCTGGCTACCCTGCAGGAGGGAGCCCTCCAGCGCCGCGGGTCGGCAGGAGGCCCTATGTGCAAGTAGCTGCTGAGGGTGCTCGTGGGGGGTAAGGAGGTGAGTCGGACCCTGGGCACCAGGCCCTCTGTCCGCCTACCCTGTGGAATGGGGACAACAAGAGACTCAGAACAAAGCCAGTGCTCAGTGGAGCGCCCTGACACCAAGGTGCTCTGTCCTCGGTGCCAGATGCATTGGTGGCTGTGTCCCATTTCATGGCTCAGCTGAGGGCCCTGCCTGAGGCCCCACCAAAATAAGGGCAGGCCTAGACTGTGCTACCTCAGGGAACCGCCCCCCAGCCATGTGAGGCGGTCATCCAGGTCACCCGTCAGAGCCTGACGTGGGGTTCTCTTTACGGTAGATGGGCATTCAGCAGAGATTTTGTTTAAAGAAAGGGTTTTACTGCCATAAACAGGTATGACCATTTCTTCTGTAGTCAAGTGAGCTGGTGGCCTGTACTTTTATTTGGTTTGTATGATGATTTTAAAAAAAATAATTGAATTAATTGAAACACTTAAAAATCAGGTAGTTTCTCATTTAAAAAAAAAAAAAAGGGCCAAGCTAGGTTTCTTATTTTGATAAGCTGGACGCTCTGGCCTCCCTGGACAGCAGTCGGTTGGTCTGAACAGCCGCCTCATCTTGAGACAGGCCTGTGCTTCCTTGTCTGCTCACCTTGTTCATGCACCTGCCTGGTGCCCTGGGCATCGACTTTGCCGCCCCTGCTCTCACCCAGCTCCATCACTGTACAGATGGAAATGGAAGCCTGGGCAGGAAGGGCTTGCCCCCGGACCCCCACAGGGTTGGTCTGCCCCCGGGGATCCCCCACCCCCACCAACCGCTGCCTCCTCCCCCCGCAGGTGTGCTGATGTATCGGGACTACCCCCTGGAACAGTTTATGGCCCAGTGCTACAGCAACGTGAACGACCTGGGCAAGGGGCGCCAGATGCCTGTCCACTATGGCTGCAGGGAGCGCCACTTCGTCACCATCTCCTCTCCACTGGCCACACAGATTCCTCAGGGTGAGGACACACGCCCCGGGCCTGGACCATGTTGTACCCCTGCTCAGGCCCGGCCCTTCTCCATCCCAGGGCGACTTCCCGGCTGGTGATGTGGTCAGCACTGGTCTGACCTCCAGACCTTCCAGACCCTTCTTGTCTGGGGCCTTTCAGAGCAGGGCTGTGGCAGTGGCCCCACCCTTTGGGCAGCCTTGAGCCAGTGTGACCACACTCTTGATTTCCAAAACTTGTGCCTACCCCGTGTGTCCGCTCACAAACATGGCCAACTGTGTGTGATTGAGCGTATGCCAGGTTCCTTGCTAAAGGTCACCCCGCAGGTAGTGAGAAAAGCAGGGACTCAAGTCATGGGCTACATGGCTCCAGAGCCTGGGTTCTTGGCCCGGCCCCTGCTGTGCTTCAGTCCAGCTCCCTCAGAATTCACTCTGGAGCCCACAGCGCTTAGAGCAGTCGGTGTGGCTTCTGTCAAAGGCGACTGCTTGGGAAGCAGACCCACTGGGCGGCAGCCTGCTCTGACGCAGCGCGGAGACCATGGAGCGCACCTCCCTCCCTGCCCTCTGCAGCCCGCCCGGGGTCAAGGATCAGTCTGGGCTTCAGCTTTGTCTGCTCAGGGCAGCCCGGCTACGTGAGTTGCTGTCTGTGGGCTAGCAGAGCGCCTGGCATATCAGAAGGCCCGATAGCCTTTGAAGTGGGAGGTGGGCAGGGTAGCCTTCTAGGAGGAGGTGACATTTTCAAAGAAGATAGGTAGGATTTCCATAAGGCGGGGCCCCGGCCCTCACCTTCCATTTGAGTGACCATTAAGTTACTCAGCAAATGTGCAGAGTCCCTGCCCCTGTGGGCACCATTCTAGGTGTAATGAACAAGGGACAGACAAAACCCTCAGCCCTCCTGGTGCTGACATGACGGTAGTGGGGACAGACAGTCAACAAGACAAAGTGACCCGGAGCATGTCAGGGGCCGTAGGTCCTACAGGGAGAAAGGAAACAGAGGGAGTGCCATGAGGTGGGGGCAGTGGGGCGGCATTAGTAGGGGACATTTCAGCACAGACCAGGAAGTGGGGTGGGGATCTGGAGGGGGTGCCTACTTGGTGTGTTGGAGGTTCTCGGGGCGCAGGAGCAGCCCAGTGGGGCTGCTGTGGATGATGGGGGTGGGGAGGTGGTAGATAAGTCAGAGCTTTGGGAGGGTGCAGACCTGCCGGGCCTCTAGGCACTTTGACTTTTACCTGGAGTGGAAGGGAGCTGTAGGGAGGGCCCCAGGTGCTGCTGTGGAATGAGCCTGACTCACAATTTAACAGTCCTCTGGCTGCCCTGAGGGTAATAGATTGGGCCAAGACTGGGCTGGTGAGGGTGAAGGGAGACTTGACTGGTGTGACCTGGATGAGATAAAGGAGGTCGGGGGAAGGGATCTGATTCTGGCTCTGTTTCGAAGGTGGCAGGTGTGGGGTGACAGAGTTAGGAGTCAAAAGTGCTAAGGTTTGGGGCCTGAGGAATTGGGAGGATGGAGCTGCCATCAGCTGAGGGGAGAAGATGGGCCGGGCAGGTTCTGGGGGGACAGTCAGGATGTCAGGTGTTTTCTTCCCCCTCAGAGCCTGGTGACAGCCATCCTGAGCTCAGGAACCTCGGTTGGGTGGGGTGAGTGTGTGCCTGTGAGGTGAGTGTGCGTGGGGCTCTTCTGCTCACCACCATCTCACTCCCTGCAGCGGTCGGGGCGGCCTATGCGGCCAAACGGGCCAACGCCAACAGGATTGTCATCTGTTACTTCGGTGAGGGGGCAGCCAGTGAGGGGGATGCCCACGCCGGCTTCAACTTTGCCGCCACCCTCGAGTGCCCCATCATCTTCTTCTGCCGGAACAATGGCTATGCTATCTCCACGCCCACCTCTGAGCAGTACCGCGGGGATGGCATCGGTATGGGCCTGCGTCTGGGCCTGCGTCGTCTCCTCCCTCCCCCTCCTGTTCTCTTCCTACAGTGTCTGGCACGGGGGAAGCCCCGGGGACCGTGAGTGAAGTGCTGCTCTGTCTCTTCCCTCTCTTCTCCTCCCCTCCCGTCTCCTCTCCCATTCCCTGCTCATTGTCCTGATCTGAGCCTTGGGGTCTGACCTGCCTTCCTGTCCCCACAGCGGCTCGAGGCCCTGGGTATGGCATCCTGTCGATCCGCGTGGACGGCAACGATGTGTTTGCCGTGTACAACGCCACCAAGGAGGCCCGGCGGCGGGCTGTGGCAGAGAACCAGCCCTTCCTTATCGAGGCCATGACCTACAGGTGCCTGCCCCACCCCAAGAGCCTTCACAGCCCGTCTTTAGCATCTTCCCCACACTGATCTCTGACCCTCATCACACAGGTCATAGCCCCTTCCTTGCCTTTATTACATGTCCAACCCCTCCCCGCTGGGCAGGATTGGGCACCACAGCACCAGTGACGACAGCTCGGCGTACCGCTCAGTGGATGAGGTCAATTACTGGGACAAGCAGGACCACCCCATCTCGCGGCTGAGGCACTATATGCAGAGCCACGGCTGGTGGGATGACGAGCAGGAGAAGGCCTGGCGGAAGCAGTCTCGCAAGAAGGTGAGGGCCCCAGGGGCGTGGAGAACTCTGGAAGGATGGAGATGGGGATCTGGGGGACGCTGAACTGGGCGGGCGATTCAGGGATCACCCAGTGACGATTCTCACAGGGATCACCCAGTGACGCACCTTTGCTGGGTCTTTGGCGTGATGTCTGCCCTCTGCTCCCTCATCTCTGAAGAGGGATCCCGGGAGCCCACATGAGAATGTTGTCCGAGGATGAGGTGACTTAGTCTGAGTGTGGCATTACTGTACCATGCAGAGCCAGCCCGCTGCCCTCCCTGGCCCTGCCCATCGGGAGCCAGAGGCAGTGCAGGCCAGCAGTAAAGGCCGACCCTGGCGTTAGGCAGTGCAGAGCGTCTGTCTCTGCCTCTCACTGTGTCATCATGGGCAAGTCCCTTCTGTGCCGTGGTTTCCTCACATCTAAGCTGTCTGCTTCTTAGGGCTCCTAAGAGGCTGAAACCGTCCTGTGCACGTAGTCCAGTGCCCACTCCTGCAGAGCATGGAAGTGCTGGGTTTGGGGGTGCTGATGGGGGATGTTGGCCATCATTACCGTGATGATGATCGTCTCCATTGTTCAGATGAGAACATGAATGCTCACGGGGTGGTTAATCCTTCACTGAGGTAGCACAGGTAGGAGGCAGGGCCCTGGGTGGGAGGTCAGCTATCTGCCTACCATCCTGTGTCCCCCAGGTGATGGAGGCCTTCGAGCAGGCTGAGCGGAAGCTGAAGCCCAACCCCAAGTTGCTCTTCTCGGACGTCTATCAGGAGATGCCTGCCCAGCTCCGCAAGCAGCAGGAGTCCCTGGCCCGTCACCTCCAGACCTACGGCGAGCACTACCCCCTGGACCACTTTGAGCAGTGAGGCCTGCTAGCCCCACCCCCCACCTCAGCCACCCCTTGAGGCAGCTCCAGGTTGAGGGGCGGAGGGAGCCGGCAGGACACTGTCCCCATTCCCAGTCAGCTCTTTCCAAGATACTTGGTCCCCAGGGCAGTGCCTGAGATGGTAAGGGGGAACTTCCGCTCACTACCCCTGCTCCTCCACACTGTTACATTGTGGGGGGCTCTGTCAGCCCCCGCTTTGCCTTCTCCCAGGGACCAGGCCTATAGGACTGGAAGCCCCTCTGGGCTGGGGGCGAGCATGGCAGGTCAGCACGTGGAACTTAAAGAGAGAGGTGCAGCAGACAGTGAATAAACTGTGTCTGTACTTGGCTTTCTGCCACCTCTGGTTTCTGTTTCCGGGTGTTTTGGAGGTGGGAGGAGAGTCCTGCATGACTAGTTTTGGACCCCCCCTCCCCCTTTTACTTTAGATGAACAAGGCCAAGGCCGTTGAGATGTCTACTTCCCCCGGAAACTTTCGCAAACTGAAGGGCCAGCTTCAGCAGACAGGCGGGGGTGGGGGTGCTCCAGAGGTGGACTCCTTTCCCATAGGATGAGGCAAACCTGGTGTCTAGCAAGGTAGCCAGGAGACTGCTGGAACTGGCTCTGTCCAGTAAGGGCGGGGAGGTATTGAGTGTAAAGGTTGAGATGCGGCTGAGCTCTGCACTGTAAACTCTGGGGCCCACAGATACAAAGACAGCTACAGGCCTCAGAATGGGAAGGACATATTTTTCAAAAATAAAAAGTAAGAAATAGTCTTCCATCTTCTGCTGCTCAGTCCCATAGGCTGGGCGGCCCAGGAGGGGCTCAGGCAGCTGTGATTCCAGGACCCCCCCGTCCCCCCCGTACCCACCAAGGCCTAGAAGGAGAAGCTGAGCAAGGGGTAGGCGTCCAGGCCTAGGCCAGGTCCACCCACTCCTCCAGTCTTCCCCAGGGCTCAGCAGAGGAGCTGAGGGTCTTGCAGGCGTTTCCAGAGCCGAATGCTGTCCTGGGGGCTGAGGGGCCGCACCAGCAGCAGGTTCTGGAGGGCACAGGGCTCAGCCGTGCGGTCTGCTGGCCAGGCTGTGAGGAAGCCTTTGTGGGCCCTGGGCACCAGGCCCAGGGCACGGAAGCACAGGCCGATGTAGACGTCATTGAAGGGGAACGGTGCCACACGGGCTGCCGCCTGCAGCAGCCAGGGTGCCAGGCGACCAGCGATGACATAGCCGCCCCCACTGGCATAGGCCGGGTAGTCACCTTCGAAGAAGGACCCGGGAACGTAGAAGGGTCCTCCGGGCTTCCGGAGGGGCTTGGCCTGGGTAAAGACCTCACCCAGGTAGAGGCCTGGGGCCCAGCTGGGTGGCAGGGCCCGCAGGTAGTCCAGCAGGGCAGGTGTGTGCACGAAAGCGTCATCTTGAGCTTGCAGGATAAAACTCACCCCAGGGCAGTGGTGGCTGAGCCAGGACAGCAGCAGCAGGTCCTTGAGCGTCTGGTTGAAGGGGAGGTCAAGGAAGTCCCAGAGCAGCAGGTCGCTGTAGCGGTGGCTCTCCCAGGCCACCAGGGGGCCTAGATCAGGGCCCCCCTCACCTGCTGGGGACCCCAACAGGAAGAGCAGCCGGATCCCTAGAGCTGGACCACCCCAGGTCTCTCTCACGGCCTGTCGTTCTGCAAAGCGCCCTGGTTCCGATTTGACAGCCAGCAGCAGGTAGGGGACGGCGGTTTCCCTGCAGCTGGCCACTTGGCCACTGCCACCTTCAGGCAGCCACTGTGGGAAGCTCCGGCAGGCCGCTGATAGCAAGAAGCGGCGGAGGTCCTCAGGGTAGGAGGTGAAGTCAGGGATCTCAGCGGCGGCAGCGGCTCCCCACGCCCGGCAGCCCCCCGCCTCGGTGCTGTTCCCACTGGGCAGGGCCCCCAGCCGCCACTGCTGCTGGTTCCAGTAAGCCGAGGGCAGTGGGCCAGTCTGGCCCAGACGGGCGGAGAGGTTAGCCGGAAGGGTGGGCTCGAGGCTGGCTGCCGTGGGGCCTGGCAGGGTGCCCTGGGGTCCTCGGTAGGCCTTGCTCAGCTGAGACTCCGACGCCCACTCGATGTACACTTTGAGTCCCAGGAGCGTGAGCAGGGCTGACAGGCAGAGAAGGCACTTGGGGCAGCGCATGACCCGGCCCAGGGAAGGGGTGGCTGTGGGAGATGCAAAGGAGCCACAGAGGCCTTTGGGGTGCAGGGATGGACCCCAGCCCCCACAAACCCCCCGTAACAGCCTCTCAGTGCCAGACCCTAAACCGACCCCGGACCAAAGACCCGACTCTCCCATGTTCAGGGACCTGGAATCGCTGCTCTAACCTCCTTCCAATTCGTCCTCTTTCCTCTCAGCCCAGCCCCTTCCACCAGCCTGCCCCCCACCCCCATATATCCCCCTCACCAGGATTTGGGATCACTGGGGTCAGTTCCTCCCGCTGTCATAAAAGCTCAGTTTCTTTTGCACCAACGGCCCCCACCCAAGGGACTGGGGAGACAGGGACCTGCTCCCTCCTCTTTACCTCTGGGTCCAGCTCCCCAGCTCCGGTGCCCTGGGCTTCTGGGCTGGCCCTCCCAGTTCCCTCCCTTCTGCCCTCGTCCTGCTGTGGCTGTGTCGTTGTTCTTCAGCTCAGCTCAGCCCAGCCCAGCCCAGCCCAGCCCAGCCCGTCCAGAGGGGCGGGGGCAGGGAGGGGAGCAGGCAGCAGGGAGGGCCCCAGGGGCTGGGAGGGGCCGGGGCGGGAGCTGAGGGAGGAAGAGAGGAGGGAGGGAGGAGGCCGGAGGCAGGGGTGGGGGCTCTGGCGTGTTAGGAGCAGGTTTTTCTGGTGAGACAGCGAAAGTGCAGGAATTGGGGAACGATGGGCTCGAGTCGTCGAAATCGGAACAAAGTCGACAATCGTCATCCGAGAAATCGCCTAAAGACCAAACAGTCAAAATCTCAAAGAAACAAAGCAAATAAGCCCTCAGATTCGAAAAATAATAATCGTTTCTTAAGAAAACTCAATCTCTCTAAAATAATTCATCCATAATCTCTAAAATAAAATCAAAACAAATCAAACAAAACTCCAAAAGCAACAAAACTTCCGAAATCAAGACAAAAGAAAAATATAAAGCTCGAGCTAAGGAATTGAGAGACGGAAGGTGGAAATTAGCAGTGGAGGGTCAGGGAGTCTGGGAAGGGAGCAGAGAGGATGACCAGATGGAGGCTGACTGGGGTGAGACCTGGCCGGGGGGTGGGGAGGGGCGCAGGGGGAGCCCTCTGGCGGAGCCGATCCTGCTCTTCCTCCATTGGCTCGGAGCCTGGGCTGCCAGACCAGCAGGGTCAGTGCCCACTCCAGCCCCACCCACAGCTGCACAGGGACTTGGGAACACTCACATCCGGCCCTCCAGGGACAGGAGATTATGTCTACCTGTTTACAGGCCTGCCCTCCTGAGGCCTCTGCTGTCTGGGGAGGTAGGAAGGGGGGGCCTCCTCACTCCAGACCACCTGGAACCTGGGGTAGGAATAAGCCTGGCTTGACCCCTTTCACCCCACCAGGGGTTGGGGAGGACTGTCCAATTGTCTCAGGGACCTTCTCTGTTAGCAGCAGCAGTTGATTATCTGTCCAGTACCGATTTCCTCCCTCTAGGTTTGAATAATGGAGCCTGTGGGACCAGCTGGAGGAAGAGTATGCGGAGGAAGTGGGGAACATTAATGGGATAAAAGCAAGAGTGGGAAAAGACAGCCAGGGGCTGGGGCCAGGGGCCCGAGCACCTTGGAGGGAGTCCAAGCCCTCCTTCCCCAGGGTTGAGACAGAGATCAGGTCCCCCTGAGCTCTCCTGGCTCATCTAGCTTCTCCTAGGAGGTGCAGAGGTTCTCCACGGACCCCCCTAGGGGTGTTTGGAAATCTCGGAGTGTAGTTTTGGTTGCCTTGTGCGTCAGTCTGGGTCCAGTCAGAAGAGAATGCGCACGGCAGTGGGAAGAAGTCGAACATCGAGAATGATTCTGGAGTTGCCTTCTGGTGGAACAGAGTTGAGGGGCGGATATGTGTGTCGACCGTGACCAGCCCAGTCCAACATCCCTGCGTTCCTTAGCCTTCGGATCCCCTCTTCCAGGTGACGCCAGGGTGGTTCTGGCTTCTCACCTCATTAACTGTGTGCCACTGTTGAGTCCAAGTTCCAGTCAGCCAAGCAAAGAAGCTGTGAGAACCACTCCCAGCTGCACGGCTAACCCATTAAATCAGAATCTCTAGTAAGTGCCTTCGTACCATCGAGCTTGGCCAGGCTTGGTGTCACGTCCACCCTCACGGGTCTAACAGCCTTGGAATCTACTCCCACGTGGGCTTCCCAGTTTTCTGACTACATATATCTGCAGGTCTTGCAATTCTGTTAGTGTACAAGCCGTTTCCCCCTGGGTCATAGCGGAGGCGCTCTGGGGCATGCTGAGATTTGACCCTCGGTATTTTATGGGCCTAGTGACGGCAGGGGTGCTTGTGATGAGTTTTGAGAGGGGTTTTCAAGCACAGGAAGGGTGCTGGTCTCAGACGCTGAGGGAGGCCGAGTGACAGGGTTCGAGACCGCCCATTCCCTCTGGGCCTGACCCTGTTCCAGGTTTCAGCGTCCCACTGTTCACCAGTCACTGTCACACATAACTTATTGACACTGGGAATTCAACCGGCATCAACCTGCAAACTTAAATGTGATGTATTTTCAGCTGTTATTAGCTCTGTGGCTACAAGAAAGAATTTTCGGGGCCGTTAAGGAAGTACTCCAGTTGTGACGGTGACGAGCTGAGGTAACCGACCTCAGCTCGTTCTTGTCCATTTGTAAGCATTCAAGGACACTCCAAAGAATCCGTCCAGTGCCTATCTTTAGAATTGTCACTGCCACAGTGGTCAAGTGCAGCGGCCAGAGGGGCTCCCGGGGCACGTGCTTCAGCCAGCACCTCATCAGTCAACCTGTGAATGTCTGTTGTGATGCCACCGCATGCGTGGGTTCCTGGCATCTCAACCCCCAAACCCCATCTCTGTGAGCCTGACTCCTGGAACACTCTGGATGCCAATGCTCTATCAGCTTGGATCCGATCAGGAGAGAAAAAAAAAAAAAAAACCCAGTAATTTGAACAGGGAAAGTTTAATATCAAGAATTACTGACAGCGAACTAAAATGATGAGGGATTCACTAGTAAGATGCCTTCTGGGAATCCAGCTTCTGGGGTGTGGAGAGCCATTCACAGGGAGGTGCGTCAGTGGAGGCTGCTGACTACCTGGCGCTGGGGAAGCCACATGCACTTCGGGAGGCTGCAGAGTGAGCAGACGTGGACAGGAAGGAACCAGGAGCAAAACCCCTGCCTCCTGCAGTGTCTCTCCAGTGCCCCCTACTGACCAAGTTTATCATGCCAGTTAGCAAAGGAAATGTATTTCAAAGGCCCAAATCTGTTTTCCCAGAGCCACAGGAAAGTTGAATATGGAGCTGAGAGTCAAAGCTGACACCATAGGATTTGGGGTGCTACTGGCATTTAGTGAGTGTGGGCCATGGATGTGTACCCTGCGGTGAGCTGACTAGGTCCACACAGAGAATAACCATCCCTGAGTCAGGGCCCCGCCAGGAAATGGCAGCACACCTAAATGAGGATAATTTCTGATAAGAGTCTCTTGACACAGTAGTGGGCAAGGTGGGGGGCCACAAGGGAGAGTGCAGCTCCCTGGAGCTCCCTGCAGCTGGGAGCCCTGAAAAGGCGGGAGAAAGAAGCTATGGGAACTGGAAGGAGAGAAGTATGTGGGAAAGGCTGCCTGACGGGATGACAAGAGCTGTGGCCCTCAGCCCAAGGTGCAGCCTGCCAGGGCACCCCTGAGATGGGGACCACATGCTCTCTTTCCCTCTGGCTACCAGTGCCACACTCCTCATCCCACCCCAGCCCCCACGGTGAGTGAGCCCAGCTGGAAGCCAGAAGTATGGAGAACCGTCAGACACTAAACACAGCTCTGCCAGATCCAGCTTGACGTGGAGGGGGCGGTAAGCTAGACAGGCATGGGGCTGGCTGTGTCCCGAGACTGCTCCTCCAGCCCCGACTTCAGGCCCTGGGCCCAGTCGGTCCCCAGAACTTCACAGTTGGGCAGCATTTCCTCCACCAAGATCTGAGTGAGGCCTGGGTTGGACACGGCAGGGAGGTCTGAGATGTCCAGCCTGCGGAGGTTCCTGGGGGGCAGGAGGGGAGGCTGGCATAAGGATAGCGTCTGTGTGTGAGCGTGTGCACCCATTCAATCCTTAGATTCCTAAAATAAAAATCTAACTGTCCAGGAGACGTTAGAGCTGTCCAGCCACATGAAATCCACTGTGTTAATTGCAAATAGACACCTCTGGCTCCTATAGTTCTGGAACAGTATAAAAATCATGGAGTTTTCATTAAAACCAAAAGGAAGAAAAACTAGCCCTTTCATTCCCCCAGGATCTCACTGCCACTGCTCACTGTGCTTACCCACCACAAACGCTAGGTTTGCCATGGAGGCAGGGAGGCGGGGCCTACCGGCTGCCCCCTCCCACTGTCCCCTGAGTTGGCTGGGAGCCCCACCCTGGCTCAGGGCCCAGGCTGAGCTGAGGTCTCACTGGAGGTGGTGGAGACAGGCGAGGCCCCGTTCAGAGATTTGGGGGCAACCGGCCAACGAGAGCTCCTGCAATGAGTCGGCCAGCTGGTAGAGGCGGCTGAGACACCAGTCATCCACATGGGGACAGCGCTGCAGCGACAGGGACTGGAGCTCCTTCAGGGCCACTGCAGGGGGGAGAGGGGGACTGAGCCCACCCTGAAAGAGAAAGTGGAGAGCCTTGCCCGCTCTACCCACCCTGCCCCGCCCCACTTACAGAGGTTGTCCAGGCCTTGGTAGTTGATGGCACAGTCACTGGCATCGACAGCCTCTACGGGTACCGCTTGGAAATGCAAGAACTCCAGAGTGGAGTGGCCACGCCCATTTGACCGGATCCACTCCTTGCCCCGGAACCTGGACAGGGAGAGAGGGAGTGTCAGCAGGTACCCTCCCCTCCCCAGGCCTCCAAACTCGAACATGCTCCCCAGCCCTGTATGACACAGAGATGGTACATGTCTGTGCACTTACTATACATCAGGCCCTGTTCTAAGGGCTTTACAAGTCTGGTCTCATTGGACCCCCTGACAATCCCATCAAAGATGGAATGTTTGGCCAGTTTTACAAACCTGGAAGCTGAGGGCTGAGAGGTTCCTGATAAGAGGAAAAAAGCTATATAAAACAAGAATCTTTGCAGATAGGTTAAAGTTGAGACATTTTCAGACATGTACACTGTTTGTCAGGAAGGTGCTGGAGGAAGTGCTCAAACCAAGTAAAATTCTAAATTGGAACAAAGATGAGAGGTAGATGAAGTCTATATAAATTGCATTTAAAAAAAAAAAAAAATCTACGGCCATGCCACCCTGAACAAGCCTGATCCTGTCTGATCTTGGAAGCTAAGCTGGATTCAGGCCTGGTTAGTACTTGGATGGGAGACCTAGGTGCTAAAGGTGAAAAAATAAAAATAAGGGGTTGTAAGCTGACAAGGTCCTTGCAATCTGTGAGGTCAACAAAAGGTTGCCTTGCCTAAAAAAAAAAAAGAAAAAAAAAATGGAGGAGGAGACAGAGAAAGAAATGGAGAAGGAAGAAAAGAAACATTTATGAGCACGTGCTATGCCAGGCCTTGCTGTGTTTAGATCACAAAATGTGTTTGTAGGTTAGATACAACTACCATTCCCTTTTATAGATGATACAACTGAAGCTCAGGACCAAGCCCCAAGCCACAGCCAATAGAGGGCAGAGACCTGGAGACGCACAGGGAAGCCTGCCTGACCGAAGAGCCAGGGCCTTTAGAGACACATTCTAAGGTCTGTCATGGAGGTTGCCTCCCTTAACACCCCTTTTGACACCTTTGCTGTCATACTTGACTGCACCTCCTTGCTTCAGGATGAAATAGGCGCCTGCGACGTATGGGCCGTATTGCTCCTTGATGTAGGTGAACGATCTGCCAAGAGAACAGCAGCTGAGGGTGAGGCTCAGGGAGTACCGCACCCACCTCCATACCCAGGTGCTGCTGAGAGGGTCAGAGTCCACAGCACCAGGACTGACAGGCACACAGACAGACAGACTGAGTCAGCCTGCAAATATTCACTGAGTACCTATTAAGTACCAGGCACTGGGGGGCAGTGGTCCCTGGCAGATGACCGTCCCTGCCCTTGTGAAGTTATTTTACAGGGAGAAACAAAACTACTAAGTAACAGCAAATTGCAGAGAGTATCAATTCCATGATGAAAATAAAATATAGGTACTGACTAGGAGTGGCTTGGGTCAGGGGTGGGGATGGAGCAGGCTAATTTAGATTTGCTGTTAAGAAATGGTTCTTGGAGGAAAGTGACACTTATGCAGAGCTTTGAGCGGTGAGAAGGAATGCAGAGGTCAAGGCAAGAGCCTGCCAGGCCAAGGGAACAGCAAGTGCAAGGGTCAGAGGCTCAAATTAGGATGGGCGAACAAACAGCAATAAGGAAGCCATGTTGGCAGGGTAGGGGGAGTCCCCAGTAGGTCTGAAAGCTCAGTAGGGGCCAAGTTTTAGGTTTTGGAGTCTGGCTTTCATTCTAGTTGCAAATGGAAACCATTTGAGAGTTTAAACAAAGTGGTATTTTACTTTAAGAGTCATTTGGCCCAGAAAAGGGGGCAAAAAGCGACAAGTTAATTACTGCAGTAATCCAATCATAAAACAAAGGGGGCTCAGACCAGGCTACAAACAGTGGAGGAGTTGACACCTGGTCAGATTTGGGATATTCTAGTATTTTATTGATGGACTGGATATGAAGAGCAGAGAAGCAAAGAGGAGAATCAGGGATGACTCCTCAGAATATGGCCTGAACTGGGTGGGCAGTGGTGCTGTTTACTGGATGGAGAAGCCTCGGCGGTAAGCAGACTGTTTTACGGGGAAGTCATGGGTTTGCTGTTAGCCATGCTAGATTGGCGGTGCCAGCTAGACACCCCCAAGAAGAGATGGTGGGCGGCAGGTTGCCTATAGGAACTGGAGTCCTTCGGAAAGGGTGTGAGCTGGAAATGAAAACATAAGTTGGCAACTGGGGTATTGGAAGCCACAGTGCTGCCTGGGAGTGGCAAGGGCAGGATCTGGGTTCTCACTGGTGAGGCCTGAGCAGCAGGGTCTTTCAGGCCAGGGATTCTCACCGATTTTTCTGGTGCACCTTTGACACCTGCTTTCGGAACAGGTAATCCCTCAGAGCCTCCACGTCATAGAAGCGGTCAGCCAGAAACTGGAGAAGTAACCCCCCTTTCCTCTGATTGCCTTCCGGGGCCACTGTACTCATGCCACGGATGCCCAGGGTACTCCCATTCCGTACTGGCGCCACCAGGTGAAGGGACTGGGGAGGAGGAGAGAAGAGGAGGGGCTGAGCCTGGAGCCTCCTGTGAAAGACAGAGCTGGATCCCTGTGTTCTGGTCCGTGAACCCCCATTCACCTCTCCGCACCTGCCGCCCTCCCCATGCGCGGAACGCACTCCCTGATTCCCTGTTGATTTCTCTCCGCTAAATCCCCGCCCCGTCTTCCTCTCTGATGCTCCTCTGCAGCCTGCGACCCACACCCGTCCTTCCTGGCCCCCAACAGCCACATGTCTACACTGCCAGCGCGAGGCCTAGCGGGAGAGGCCTCCTGCGCCGCCACGCTCCTTGCTCCCTGGGCGCCGACAGAGGCTCTGAAGGCAGAGGCACCAGAGCGGACTTCAATTTGCGGGTCCCGGTCACTTACTGCCCTGGGCGCGGCCATCTTGCTAGTGTTACGTCACCGGAAGGGGCCGGTCCTTTCTTAACCCGCCCACCCGGCTCTGTATTTTGGTTTTCTTACCGTCAGGCCGCCTCCGTTTTCCAACCTTCCTCTTAAAGGTGCACACACCTTTTTCTCTTTTTGGGTTTAGGAATTGCTCAGAGCGCCCTCTCCCTTGGGCCTTAAAATGGGACTCTGTAGCCTGTCCTTAGGAAAGGACAGGTTCTTCCTGTTAGAATACCTTTCTTTCCCTCTGATGGCAGTCACAGTTCCCCTGAGCTGCCCTGTTCTCCAGTTCTCACTCGCTACCTCTTTAAGGGAATGATGTGACTGAAAAGCTGACCGTGGTCCTTTAAACCAGGGTCAGGGAAGGGAAACAAGTCCAGTGGGTGGTGAGGTTAGTTAGAGTTCAGGGAAAGAGACAGAGGTACCGTCTCAAGACTAGTCTTGTGCTGTGTTTGCGGTTTCAGTTTGGAGTTCAAGGCTAGATCTCAGCGTGAAGATTCATTGTGAAGTCATGTGGATAGAATTATTCATTCATTCATTCTACAAATATTTACTGAGCACCTACGGTGTGGCAGGCGCTGCTCTGCGTGCTAAAGTTACCATGGTGAACAGGACAGACCCAGCCCCTCTTTTGGGGAGTCAACATTCCAGACAGGGAGGAGATGGATAAGAAACAATAAGCACGATAATTTAAGATAGTATTTGATAGGCAAATAAAACCAGGCAATATAATAGGAAGTGACTGGGGTTGTAGGGCCATCAACGAAAGCCTCTCTGAAGAGGTAACATTTAGGAAGAGGTGAAGGATAAGAAGGAAACAGCCATTCAAGGGTCTGGGGTAAAGAGTTCCAGGCAGAGGAACAGCCAGTGCAAAGGCCCAGAGGTGGGAACCATCTTGCAGAGAGAGGCGGGAGACGGGGTCAGAGAGGTGGGCAGGGAACTGACTGCGTGGGCCTGGTAGGATTTTAATCCTTTCACATGTCACTATCTGATTTACGTTTTGTAAGGTCATTTCTGCCAGGTTGAGAATGGACCTTAGAGGGCAAGATGGAAGCAGCGGGTAGCAATGAGGCTACTGCAGTTTTCCAGACGAGATGAATGGGGACAAGAGCAGAGACGGGACCATGAAAATGGTGAGAAGTGCTCGGATTATGAGTCTGTTTCGAAGTTTGAGGCAACAGCTCCAGAAACCAAAAGGATAGTGATGCCACTCATAGAGATGGCGAAACTGGGGAAGTAGCAGTTTTGGAAGGGCAGGTGTGGTAGGCGGAATGTGCCTTCTACCCGCCTCAAATGTCACTGAAACCTGTGAATATATTACCTTACACGGTAAAGGGAAAACATGATAAAGTTAGAAATCTTGAAATGGGGAGATGATTCTGGATAATCAAGATTGGGCCTATGTAATCAATGAAGGTCTCATAAGATGGAGGCAGGAGAGTCAGGCAGTACGGGATGTGATGGTAGGTGCAAGAGGCTGGAGTGATACAAGCAAGGAGCTGTGAGCCAATGAGTGCGGGTGGCTTCTAGAAGCTGGGTAAGGCTAGGAAATAGGTTCTCCCCTAGAGCCTCCAGAAGGAACCCAGCCCTGTGAACCCACTTCAGACTTCCGACCTCTAGAACTGTAAGAGAATAACTTGGTGCTCTTTTAAGGCACTAAATTTGTGGTAATTTGCTACAGCAGCACCGGGGAACTAATACAGTGGGGTAGGTCCCAATGGAGAGCTGTGTTAGGGCCACATTTACCCTGAAATGCCTGAGAGAACCAGATGGAGATGCCGAGTGGGGGTCTGGAGCTCAGGAACGAGGTCAGAACTAGAGTCTGAGACTTAGGAGCCATTGACACACAAATGAAGGCTGAACACCCTGGGCCTGATGGAGGGCCTCCAGCAGAGGGACACCACAGTGCGTCCATCCTTTTCCCTGGCAGGGCCCACGCTGATGGTGGCAATGTCTGTGGGCAACTCTAAGGAGCAGAATTGGCTGCTCAGCTACGGGCCAGCAGCTTGGACACTGAGGTGTCCTGGCTGAGGGATTGTTCTCTTGGGAGCCGCTCCTGGCTCCTCAGGCCCACTGGTGAGGGAGCCCTGGGATGGCCTGAGTGGATAAGACAGGCAAGGACCACGGTGGGCAGTGGTGAGAAGCGGAGGAAGGGACCCAGGAGAGGGCAGGATGAGGACAGATACAGAGCACAGTGAGGGGTGGCGTTCGACCTCCACCAAAGGGGCTGCAGTTGGCCCCTCGTGAGCAGAGTTGAGGTTGGACTTCAGAAAGAAAGAAGGAAAAAAACCCACGCACATGAGGCTGCTGATTCTCACTGGAGAATGGACTTTGGGACGACATCTCAGACCCTGCCCCGCTCTTTCCGCTGCCCTTTACTCCTCCCACCCCTCAGATCCCCAGGGGGCTGGGTCACTCTGGACCTTGCTACTTCCTGCTCCTGGCAGCCACTGCTCAGAAACTATGGAGCTGTGGAGGCAGCTGAGGCAGGCTGGACTGCTGCCCCCGGGGCTGGGCCCACCCCCTCAGGCCCTGAGAGGTGTCCCCCCAGCAGGGAGAGCTGGCAAGACCCTGGTGTCCCTAGGGGCAGACACTGGAGGTGCCAGGGAAAGTCTGCTGTGGATCTGGGAGGAGCTGGTGAGTGAGGGGTTTGGAGGGGCAAGAGATAGGGTTGGGGCGGGGAGAGAATGAATGACTGACTGACTGAATGAATGAATGAGTGGGAATGAATGGAAATAGAAAGGACCAGAGACTGAAAGACAGGAATTGAGAGATGGGAATAGAGAAATAGAGGCAGAAATAAATAGAAAGATAGATAGATAGATAGATAGATAGATAGATAGATAGATAGATAGGCAGGCCAGGGTGATCAGACATCACCTGGGGGCTGGTGGAGGGTGAGGAACCTGACCAGGTAAGACGGGAGAGTATTCAGGTGTAGAAGATGGGAGGTTCTTGCTAAATTTGAATTTTACAGGGACATGCACAGATGGGCGTAGGAGAAGGTTTAGGAGCCTGACAAAAGTTTGGTCAAGCAAAGAATTTTTGTCAAGATTTGAGCTGGGACTTGCTCCCACACAGGTTGTGGGGGCCCTTGCCCTCTGGGGTGCGAGGCCCTGACTCCCCCTTCCCTCCTGCAGGAGAACCTCCGTAGAGTGGATGTCCAGCTGTTAGGCCAGCTGTGCAGCCTGGGGCTGGAGATGGGGGCGCTGCGGGAGGAACTGGTCACCTTTCTGGAGGAGGAGGAGGAGGAGGAGGAGGAGGAGGAGAAAGATGAGGAAGATGAGGAAGATGAAGAGCCCTCTGGGAAGCAGGAGGAAGGACACGTCGGGGCCTCCTGCTCAGCTTCCAGCCTAGGCCTCCCGGACTTTGAGATGACTATCTGAGGCCTTCTGGGTGTGCTTCCCATTGGCACATGAATGAGATGCAAATTTATGCAAAGAAGAGGGGATTTGCAGGTCAGATCAACCCACCAATGGTGTTTTGGAACCAACACGTGTTCTTGAGCAAGTGCTTTTCTCTGAAGTTGTCTGCGATGAGATTCAGGGTTTGACCTGTGAGCTGTGGGCTTGTTTGAAAATGATGTGGGAAGTTTGCAGAGAAACCGTGGTTGTATTTGCAGAAGAGCTGTAGGTGTATTGCAGGGGGAGATGTGGGTCTTTGCAAATAGGACAGAGGTGAGTGCAGATGAAGTTTTAGATCAAGGCCATACACTGGCCAAACGTGGCTTTCGAGCACTTGAACTTGGCTAGCCCCAATTGAGGTACAGTGTGAGTGTAACGTGCAGGCTAAATGCTGAATTTCAAAGGCTTAGTATGAGAGCAAACATTTCAATAATCTTGAAAATTAATTACATATTGAAATAATATTTTGAATATAGAGGGATACATAAAATATTACTAAAACTAATTTCGCCTGTTTAAGATTTTTTTTTTTACCGTGGTAAAATATACAGAACACTAAAATTAACCATTTTATTTTTAAGTGTACAGTTCAGTAGTGTTAGTTAAGTACATTCACATGGTTGGGCGACCATCGCCGCCATCCACTCCAGAGCTCTTTTCATTTTGCAGAACTGAAACTCTCCCCACTAAACGACTCCCCGTTCGCCTCGCCCACCCGCCCCCGGCAACCGCCCCCGGCAACCGCCTTTCTAGGTCTCTCTATACATTTGTCCACTCTAGGAACCGGATACAAGTGGGATCACATAGTATTTGTCCTTTCGCGTCTGGCTTATTTCATGTAGAATAATGTTCCAGGGTTCGTCCATGACATAGCATGTGTCAGAATTTTCTTTTCTTTTCTTTCTTTAGACGGAATACTATCCCCTTGTGTGTATATTCCACATTTTGCTGATCCATTCTTCTGTCCATGGACACTTGGCTATTATGAATAACACTGCTATGAACACGGGTGTATAAATATCTGTTCCAGTCCCTACTTTCAATTCTTTTGGGTGTAGACACAGAAGTGGGATTGCTAGATCAGATGGTGATTCTATTTTTAATTTTTTTCGGAACCACCGGACTTGTCTTCCACGGCGACGGTACCGTTTGGCCTTCCCACCGAACAGTGCACAGGGGTTTCAGCTTCTCCACATCCATGCCGACGCTTATTATTTCCTTTTTTCCATTTTTTTCTTTTTCTTTTTCACGATAGCCATCCTAATGGGTGTCAGGTGGTATCTCCTTGTGGCTTTGATTTGCATTTCCCTAATGATTAAAGACATAGAGCATCTTTTCAAGTGCCATACATCTGTTTCTTCTTATATTTTAAAATACGACTACAAGAAAATTGAAAATCACGTGTGTAGATCTCATTGTGTTTCTGTTGCACAGCACTATTTCAGAGGTGTGACAACAGAATGTGGGTGTGAGCAGATGAGCAGGCGGATTTACAGACGTGCTGCAAATGTGTCACAGCGCCACCTGCAGGAGGCAGGCGGGTATCTGCGATGGTGGCTGAGGAGAGGCGGAGCTGCAGGTGTCACTATTGCCCAGGTTGACATTTGCAGAAACGATGCCCAAGACAGCAGGTGGAGGGCTCTGACCTGAGGAAGGACATTTCTTCAGGGGTGACATTTGGGAATTCACAAAACCAGACACGCTTACATTTTGCAATTCTCCATCAAATACTTTCCAGCGAGGGGGTGACAATGTCCCCAGAGAAGTGAGGTGTTGGCAGAAGAGGCGCTCATCCCTGTCCTTGGGGATTTCCTCCTCAAAGACAAGTATAGTGGAGTCCCCCAAGACTGATGGGTGCAGGGGTGGTTGGGGTTCAGGTTTCACCCCCAACCTTAGTCAGATCTGCGGCTGCTGGGAGCTCTGCTGGGGGCAGCTGGGGATACTGCTGAGAGTCAGACTCCAGCACCCAGGGAAGGATGAGAGACACCCCAAGAGCATGCGAATGAGCAGAGACTCTAGAAAGAGTCTGGGGCAGTCTGGGTATCTTGGAAACTACATCCAGGCTGAGGGAGTCGCGAGGGCTGGGGAGATGGGGCTCTATGGCCACAGGGTCTGGGTCATGCTTCATGAATGCCAAAGTATTCTGTCTCCTGGCGGAGAAGAGGTTGGGGTTCGGAGAGAGGCACTGAGGGTAGCCTGGAGGGGACAACTTGGGAGGGAATGTTCATTGTGCAAGAACAACTTGGCAGGTGGCCCCCGATGTCTGGGTGGGGATTGCTCTGAGCCATGCCTGGACCATGGAGGTGACACCGATGGGGGTGGCACTCAGAGAACCTGGGCGGATGTGGCCAGCCCCGCCTGTACTGTCCTTAGTGCCAGTTTTACCGAGCTAGATCTGGTGATGGCTGAGTCAGCCCCCGGCCTGTCCCCTTAGAGAGCTCTCGGCCCAACAGAGCGGGGAGAAAACTCTCACCACACAGGGACAGCTCAGCTGACCAAAGCTGGGATGGCGGAGGAACAGGCGGCTCAGGGGGCTCAGGTAAGGCAACAGGCCCAGGCTGACACATCAGGAAAGTGTTCTTAGGGCAGAACTGAAGGAGTAAGTAAAAATGAGCCAAGCAAAGAAAGAATGGGAAGAGTACAAGCAGAGAAACAGCCTGTGCGAAAGGCCTGAGATGAGCTAGTGATCTGCTCCCTTGCTACTCAAAGTGAGGTCCGTAAACTAACGGTATCAGCTCGGCTACAGCTATCTGCTGATGCATAACAAACAGCCTCCAAACTCTGTTGTTTTAAAACAATGACAGCATGTGTTTTGCTCAGGAATCTGCAATCTGCAGCAATGGCTCATCTTTGCTCCACGATGAGCTACTGCAGAATCATCCAAAGGGACATTCGCTCACACGTCCGGCAGTTGATGCCGGCTCTTGGCTGGGGGCCTCTGTTCCTCTCCATGTCCTCTCCCCGTGTGGGCTAGATTGGGCTTTCACGCAGTGTGGAGGGTGGGTTCCAAAGGCAAGTGTCTCAAAGAAGAGCCGGGCAGGAACCACATCACCTCGTCTGACTTAGCCTCAGAAGTCATGCAGTCGCTCTTGTCACATTCCATTCATTAAGGCAATCGCAAAATCCTGCCCGGGTTCAAGTCACGGGGAAATGGGCTCCACCTCTTTATGGGGGAGTGCAAGGTTCTGGAAGCATGTGGAGCAGGAAGTACTGCTGTGGTCATGTTGGGAAAACACAAACTGTCATAGCATCATCGCCTGGCAGAGTGGCCAGGCTGCTGATTCTCAGGTCCCGTCCTGGATCTACCAAATCGGAGTCTGCGTTTAGCAAGATTCTAAGGTGCTTCCTTTGCATATTCGGTTTGAGAAGCATTGTTCTAAATCACAGAGATGGCACTGCTTTGAGCAGGAGAGGACACGAGTTAAGCTCAGAAAGCTCCGTCTGGCTGCTGTGTGGAGGATGGATCAGAGGGGTCTACAGTGGTGGCTGGCTACAAGCAACGAAAGGAAAAAGTAGATAAATTGGAACTCATCAAAATTAAGCGCTTTTGTGCATCAAAATGTACTATCGAAAGTGAAAAGAGCCCACGGAGTGGGGAAAATATTTATCAAAATATATCTGACGAAGGTCATCATGTATATCGTGTCAGAATATATAACAACTCATACAGCAGTAAAAAGACAGTCTAATTTAAAAAAATGACCAAAGCAGGCAAATAGAAATTTCTCCAAAGGAGATACACAAATGGCCAATAAGTACTCGCAAAGCTGTTCGACATCATTCACCACCAGGAAGATGCAAATCAAAACACAATGATAAAGAAATAAATAATTAAAAAATAAAAAATAAAAATTAAAAATTAAAAACGAATATTAAGAACTGTTCTTTACAATAGCCACTTCCATCCCCAATAAAATCCAAACACACCAGATTGGCTGATCTAAATTAAAAGAAAAAAAAACCACAATGAGATACCACTTCATCCCCACTATGATCCGAAAAATGGAAAATAACAAGAGTTCGTGAAGATGGCGGAGAAACAATGTAAAATGGGGCTGCTGCCGTCTGGCAGTTTCTCATAAAGTTAAAGCTAAAGTTACCATGTAATCCAGCATTTCTACTCCTACGTCTGCACCCAAGAGAAGCGAAAATGGACGTGCTTGCTTTGACAGCAGTGTGCACGCTAGCCAAATCACAGAAGCAACCCTAATGTCCACACCTGTTGCGTATCCATGCACTGATACGTTATTCAGTCGTAAAAAGGAATAGAGTCCTGATCCACGCTCCATTATGGATGGACTTTGAAACTATGCTGAGATGCCATTTATATGAAATGTTCAAAGCAGGTAAATCCGTAGAGAAAGTAGGTTAGTGGTTGCTGGGGTTGCGGGGCAGGGGGGTGGGAAATGATTGCTTAATGGGTAGGAGGTGTTATCTTTGAGGTGATGAAAATGTTCTGGAATTAGATAGTGGAGATGTTTTAATAGATGATAAACCACTGAATTGTGCACTTTAAAAGAGTGACTTTTATGGTGTGTGAATTATATCTCAAAAAAATAAAGTGTTAGTGAGTAGACAACCCAAATGGGCAGGATGGGGCTGGACCAGGGCGGGCCTGTGGGGAGGGGAGGAGGGCCAGGTGGGGAGGGAGGCTTAGGAGACCAAGCAAGAGATGGGCACCGTAGATTTGTGGGCTGGGCTGCGGTGGGGAGTGGTGTTGTCTGGGGACTGGAGGAAGGGGACACGGGCCAGGTACAGGTTCGGGGCATGATCACATGTGTGGTTCTGTTGCAACTTGACTGCATGTGTGGGAGGTGTGTCAAGGCCCATCTCCTGTACACACACCTGTGGACATGCTAACGGAAGGCGTCTCCTGTTGCCCATGGGAGCAGAGTCACGGAGTCTGAGAGGTGGCACATCTGTTTCAGCACAGGATGTGTGTTTAGGGGGTGGTGGGCCTCTGCCGGTCCCCTGCACCAGACACCCGGAGTCCTTGGTCCCTCAATTCTGACACTACCTCAGTCTGAGAAAATATACAAACCTCTGGTCCAGACCTCACCAGACATTTGAGATTGTTTAGGTCGTAGCCAGGTTTTGGAGGCCTTGTTCCCCAGAGGTCGGGAGTCTGGGTACCTACGTCTCCATGGGTCACAGGTCAGGAGACTATGCCCTCAGGTCCCTATGGGTCAAGGGTCAGAAACTGGGTGACTTGGTTCCAGTGGGTCAGAAATTGTAGACGTGGGCACCTAGATCCCTGTGAGTCAGAGGTCAAGGGGATGATGACCAGGTCTCTATGGGCTCTACGACCTTAGGTAAGTGACCATCTCTCCGAGCCTGGGTTTCTTCATGGGTAAGTAGGGATCATTATGGTACCTACCACTCAGGCTGAGTGAAGACTCAACAATAACTCACTGGCAGTGATCAGCATAGTGCCAGGTGCGTAGACACAGCTCAAAGTGACAGCCAGGCATGGGGTACATGGCTGGGGGCCCGCGGCTCTCTGCCCCAGGGCTCTACCTGTCATTCATTCCTCAAACTCTACTGGGTGCTTGCTCTGTGCTAGGCATTGTTCAAAAGCAGGAGATTCTGAGAAAACAAGGTAAGACAAACAAAAAAGATAGTAATCACAGTAGCTGACTCTCGCCAAGCATGAACTGTGCAGAGACTCAGCAGGGGTTTTTAAACGCCCCAGTGCATGCAGCCCTCAGGAGGGCGTCATCTTACAGACCGTTACAATGAGCTTCCCCGAGGCCTGTGGCTCCCCAAGGTCACCCGGCGGTTGTGGGGCTCCAACCGGGTCTCTGATGTGCACCATGGAATCTGGCACTGTGGTGGGACCAAGGCCGTGTCTGGACAGCCAGGGCCTGCCCTCGAAGGCAGGTCAGCCCCTCCTTTCGTCCCCTGCCCCAGGCTCCATCCCATCTCAGATCCCACACCCTCTCCCCGTCTTCCACTAAAGTTGTGCTGTTTAATACGGTAGCCACTCGCCACGTGTGACTGCTGAGCACGCAAAATGTGGCTGATCTGAATTGAGAAGTGTTGTAAGTGTGAAATACACACCAGATTTCAAAGACTTAGTATGAAAAAGAAACGTAAAAATTCATTTTTTTTTGTTGATTACATGTTGTAATGCCAATGTTTTATTTAACCTATTTTATTAGGTTAAATAAAATATAGTAGTGAAATTGTTTTCACCTTTTTTTTTATTATAGATATTAGAAAAATTTTAAATTACTTTCCTGGCTTGTATTATATTTCCACTGGACACATACCTGCTGTGGCGCCCTACTTCCACCAGATGGCGACAGCACAGGCTGCCGTGGCCCCACCAGCTGTGGGAGAGACTGGGCAGAGGAGAGTTGGGACCCAACTTTGAGGCACTTCGAAGAAATAGGGTCTTATAGAGCAGGAGTCCCCAACCCCAGGGCCGCAGACCTGTATTTGCAGCAGCTCCCCAGCGCTAGCATCGCCGCCTCGGCTCCACCTCAGATCATCCATCCGGCATTAGATTCTCATAGGAGCACCCGTCTGTGCTGCCAAAAAGGTTGGCAACCGCTGTTATAGAGGACATTGAGACATGCAGTTCCCACACAGGGGACCACTATGGCGGGGAGAAACTGCAAATTCCGGCGAGCAGGAGACAGGCAGTGTGGCAGGCTAAATAATGATCTCCAAAGATAACCGCGTTGTAATTCCTACAAAGAGGACTTTGCAGCTGTGATTAAATTAAAAACATTGAGGTGCGGAGGTCACGGTGGATTATCCAGGTGAGCCCTAAATGGAATCACAAGTGTCCTTATAAGAGAGACAGAGGGAGACACGACCATGGAAGACAGGAGGTGATGACAGAGTGTTGCGATATGGGGCCAATCCCCCCAACCCTGGTCCCACCTAGCAACCATCAAAATGTTCTTTGTATCTATGAGTTCGTTTCTGTCGTTTGTTCATTTATTTTGTTCTTTAGATCCCACATGTAAGTGAAATCACAAGTCAAGGAAGGCGGTGGCCTCGAGAAGGTGGAGAAGGTTAGGAAACAGTTCCTCCCCTGAAGCCTCCAGAAGGAACACAGCCCTGTTAACACTGTGATTTTAGACTTCTGACACCCAAAACTGCAAGGGAAGAAATCAGTGTTGTCTTAAGCCATTCATTTGTGGCGGTTTGTTGTAGCAGCCACAGGAAACGAATACAGGCAGGGAAAAGACACAGAAGCATTGTTGCTTTTTTTGTGGTAAAATATAATTTAACCTTGAACAAAAAATACAAGCAATACCAGACCTGACAAGATTGTGAGGCAGCTGGAATTGTCACACAATTGGTGAGAGTGTAAACTGGTACAACTGCTTTAGAAAACCTTCTGGAAGAATCTTCTAAACTGACCACATACACATCCTATGACCCTGCGGTCCCGTTCCTGGATATATACTGAAGAGAAAGATGTACACGTATTCACAAAAAGATGCACTAGAATATTCACAACAGACTTATCTTAATAGCCCCAAACTAGAAATGATCCGAATGCCCATCAGCAGTGTGATGGTTGGCGGTTTTAAAATATGGTGGCATTTCTTTGCTACTCCTCCCATTGACAGGTGGAGTCTATGTGCTGTGTCCTTGAATCTGGGTGGGCTTGTGACTCCTAAAACTAATAGCCTATGGGGAAAGTGACACAATGTTACTTCCGAGGCTGGGTCATAGAGGACATGCAATACCAGGTAAGAAATCCAGCCACCATGTATGTGCAGGGATTCAGGACGACAGTCCCAGCTGAGGCCAGCCTTCCAACCATTCTCATCAAGGTCCCAGGTACGTGGGTGACGATTCCATCTCAGAGGTGGGGTCCTCAGCTGTTCCAGCAGTTCCAGCCCCATCCACTCACTTCATCCCAGCTGAGTTCTCAAACACCGTGGAGCAGAGACAAACCATCTTAGCCGTGCTCTGTCAAAATCTCCACTCACGGGATGTGTGAGCACTGTATTCCACTAAGTTTGGGGGTTTGTTACATGGCAATAAATAATAATGAAAAAGAAATACAGTCACACGCCCCATAATGACATTTCGACTCACGATGGAACGCATAGACGATGCTGGTCCCACGAGATTATAATGGAGCTGAATTTCCTGTAAGAAATGGAAGGATATGTGGTTCAGGAAGACTTTTTTTTTTCTGACGGGAGCAATATCTGTGAGGTTTGGCAGTGGATTCTTTCTCACTCACGGCACCTCAGTTTTTGAGCACACAGGTTACATCCCAATCAGTCAGTCACCAGCCTGTCCTTTCGGCACGACATTCAGAGGGTGCCACAGCCCTCCAGATCTAACTCCATGGTCCTTAGACTACCTGCCCGTAAATTCTTCATTGAGGACCTGAGACCTTGCACAAGGACACAGGGCCACAGAGGCTACAGATATGAAGTTTCACTGCCACTTGAGTAAAAGTTTTATGTGGTAGTGTGAAGCCGGCCTGTTGCTGTACTTTGGAAATATTTTCAGGTTGTAATGATGTAAAGCATAGATAAGTTTTATTTCTTCCATCCTTTCAATGCCAGAGAGAGCCCCTTGTGCCAGATAGGGTCAACGGAACCAAAACCCAATTTCCAAAGTCCAAATATTGAGTCCTCAGTCCTACACCCTCCCCATGTGAAACACCCTTGGCTTTCTTAACTTCTTAAAAAGAATTTTTGTATTTTTAGTTATAGTCAACATACACTATTATATTAGTTTCAGGTGCACAATATAGTACTTAGACATTTATATTTCTTACAAAGTGACCACCCTGATAACCTGGGTACCCATCTGACACCCTGCATAGTTATTACAGTACTACTGACTATATTTCATATGCTGTACTTTTCACGCCCATGGCTACTGTGTAACTAGTAATTTATACTTGTTAATCCTTTCCTCTTTTTCACCCAACCCCCCAACCCTGGTCCCACCTAGCAACCATCAAAATGTTCTTTGTATCTATGAGTTCGTTTCTGTCGTTTGTTCATTTATTTTGTTCTTCAGATCCCACATGTAAGTGAAATCACATGGCATTTGCCTTTGTCTGTCTGACTTACTCCACTCAGCACAATGCCGTCGAGGTCCATCCATGTTGTGACGGATGTCAAAATTTCATCCTTTATTTTATGGCTGAGTAACATTCTATTTTATATATGCACCACATCTTCTTTACCTATTCATGCATTGATGGACACCCAGGTTGCCTCTGTGTCTTGGCTGTTGTAAATAATGCTGCAATGAACATATGGTTGCACATGTCCCTTTAAAATAGTGCTTTGGGTTTCTTTGGATAAATACCCAGAAGTGGGACGACTGGGTCTTTCTTTATCCCTTGTTATAGCCTTTGTTTTAAAGTCCATTTTGTCTGGTATAAGTATTTCTACCCAGTTGATTTTTTTTGTATCTGTTTTCATAAAATATCTTTTCCCAAAAAGTCTATATGTGTCTTTCACTCCCAAGTGAGTCACTCGTAGGCAGCATATGTAAGGGTCTTGTTTTCTTATCCATTCAGCCACCCTAAGCCTTTTGATGGAAACATTTATTTATTTTTAAAGTAATTGTTGATAGAGATGCAGTCATCGACCTTTTATTATTCATATATTTATCTTTTATGTTTTTCTTTTATTATTGTTATTTTATAATTCAGCCTTCTCTTTTATCCAGGGTCCTTAAAATCACTTCTTCATTTCTATGGGTAGAAACTAGCAACAGTGACGGGCGAAAGAGTAAAGAGCTAGCACTGAGCACTTGCTCTGCAAGAGAGGACCTCTGTATGCAAGTGTAATCTTTGAAACAACCCTTGAAACGAGTGCCTTATTATATCTTTTCTGGAGGAAACCTATGCTCAGAGGGACCTGGTATCTTGTTGCAGAGTGGAATCAGAACCTGTGCACCTGACAGGTGAGCCCATGTTCTGTTAGGTCTCACTGGGCACTGACCAGGTACTTGGAGTACAGCAGAGGTCACCGTGTTGGTTTCCACGCAAAGAAGTACGGGAAGCGTTTGGGATTTCTCCTTTACTATGATTGCAGCTGTTCACATCACAGTCGAGGGCATCGACCAAGACACATTTCTAATTGCATGTCTTGTTTTCGAGTAATTTCCTAGTTAGTCCAGTGCGGGGCATCCATTACTCCCAGATTAATCGTACAAACGGTAATCGACATCTCTGGTGTTCAGTATATTTTGATTATCAAATTCACTCCTTCAGGTCACCAGTTCCGCTTATGTTCAGCAAGCCACTTTTTTCTTTCCTTCCTATCATGCTGTCAGATCGCTAAGCTTTACACCTTAACAGCGTTTTGAGGGGACTGCGAAAGGGAGGCACGTGGTCGCCTGAGGGGAGAGCCATCGTAAGCGTGGTATGAAGTTTTCTGGGACTGACAAGATTCTGGGTCTCTTCTGGTTCGCTGTCGCCTTGGGCGAGACTCCTACTATTTCTTCAGGCGTAAATTTGGGAGAAAAACAATTACTTGGCAGGCGCCAGGCGAACGTTGTAGAGGGAAAAGAGAAAGTGACAGGATGAGCGCTCCTCGGGGCTTTCCTTCCTCTGCTGGCAGGAAAGCCCCGAGGAGCGCTCATCCTTTCCAGGCTCCGGCGGCGCAGCAGGAAAGGCGCGGGAAGGCGGCTCCGGGTGGGTCCTTCCCCACCCTGGCGGCTCCCCTCCCGGCCCTCCCGCGGGGCCCTCCGACCGAGAGGCCAGCACTGCTGGCCGGCAGCTGGCCAAAGGGGTCGTGGGAGCCCGCACGCGGGGTCTCTGCCCCTGGGCCGCCCGCCGCCCCGCAGAAGCTGTGCGCGCCCTCCTTGGAGATGTCTGGTCTCGGGGGCGCGTCAGTAGAAGCGGAGATGGGTCCCTAAGTTTAGATGTGGCGGGAAAGAGGAGGAAAGGCGTCCGACCCGCCTCCTCCTATCGCAGCTCCAGGCGGGAGGCTGCGCCCCTGGCGGGCGGGCGTGTTCCCGGGGCCTGCGCCCGGTGGGACCGCTCTCCCCGCAGAGGCGCCGCGCTCGTGGGGAAGGGACAGTGCCATCCCCAGCCCCGCTCTGTAGACGTGTTTTATCCTTGGGGGTCCCAGAAGCCCAGTTTGGGAGGAGAGGAAAGGAGGCGTGGCCTGGCGGGGGCGTTTTCTGCGGGGTGGGGCGAGGCAGGCAGGGCGAGGCGGGGCGAGGCGGGGCGGGGCGGCGAGGCGGGGCGGGCGAGGCGGGCCCAGGCGGAGTGGTGGGGTGGGGCCGGGGAGGCTGCAGGTAGAGTGACTCAGCCACTTGGCGGGTGAGCCCATTGGCTGAGCAGGGGAAATCCGTCCTATGGCACCTCTGGTGAGCTAGAGCAAAGGCGAAGACAGGCATCCTTGATCATGGCAGCCCTGGGAGGGGGTGGCGGGGAGGGAGGCCAGGGAAAGACGTGTGGCCCGAGGAGACACCATTTTCTTTTTCTTCTTAAAGAAGTCCCTTTAACATTTCCTGCAGTTCTGGTTTGGTAGGGATGAACTCCTTTAGCTTTTTCTTGTCTGGGAAGCTCTTTATCTGTCCTTTGATTCTAAATGATAGTTTTGCTGGATAGAGTCATCTTGGTTTAGGTCCTTGCTGGTCATCCCTTTGAATATATAGTGGTAATCGCGTCTGGCCAGCAAACTTTCTGTTGAGAAATCACCTGACAGTCCTATGAAAGCTCCCTTGGAGGTAACGAACTGCTTTTCTCTTGCTGCTTTTAAGAGCCTCTTAGTCTTTCATCTTTGACGTTTTAATTTCGAAGTGTCCACTTGTGGGCCTCTTTGAATTCATCTTGTTTGGGACCCTCTGTGCTTCCTGGGCTTGTATGGCTATTTCTTAAAAATTATTTTTCTTATTGCTGATCTGATTGGGTGTTTTCTGCTGCCTTATTTTCGAAATTGCTGACTTGATCCTCTGCTTCATCTAATCTGTCGATTCCCCCTAATGTAGTCTTCATTTCAGTTATTGTATTCTTCATTTCTGATGGTTTTTTTTTTTTTGTATCTCCATTTTTATGTTTCCTATCTCTTTGTTGAAGTTCTCATTGAAATCATTGAGAATTCTTCTAACCGGTTTTTTGAACTCTGCATCTCGTAGATTGCAGAATCTCGTAGATTCTGTTGAGTTCTTTTTCTGGAGCTTTGTTCTGTTCTTTCATTTTGGGACATATTTCTTTGTGTTCCCATTTTGATTGCCTCCCTGTGTTTGTTTCTATGTAATAGGTAGAGCTGCTGTGTCCCCCAGTTTTAGTAGAGTGTCTTTCTGTAGTAGGTGTCAGGTGGACCCAGTGATGCAGTCTCCCAGGTCACAGGTGTGTGTCCCTCGTGTAGGTTGTGTGTGTCCTCCTGTTGTAGTTGAGACTTAGTTGCTGCTTGCATGTCAATGGGAGAGACTGACCCTCGGTCTGATGGATTGTGAAGATTGGCCATGACAGACGCACAGGAGCTGCTGTGCAGGGGTTGACCTTACGGAGCAGTGTTTGCTTTAACAGGGCTCTGGTGCGTACTCTGTCTGCCCCTCGGATGTGTCATTTTGTGGAGGTGGTTAGCTGGTCCTCTGGTGTGGTCTGAAGCTGGCCAGTGGAGGTGTTGGTTCGTGAGCCTATTGGCAGGGGCTCTGGTATTGGCCAAGGTCAGCTGCTGTCTGTACCCTGATACAAGGAGGTCCTGAAGGCACAAGTAAGTTCCATAAAGAAGTGGCCCAAATGCATATATGGTCACCACCCCTGCTACACTGCCTTTTCTCTCCCAGCCACACCTATGGGCTCATGGAGATTTCTCTACAGTCCGTTGACATGGAGGAGAGACTCAGGTCTGGCTGACAGACGGTTTTGTATGGTGCAGGCATCACCCCAGATGGACAGCTGCAACACTGCAGCCCCTTTCTGGCAGGACACCTGGTTGTTCATTGCCTTTGGAAGGAGAAATGGCCAGATGTGTGATTAGAGACCGGTTCATGGGCTCTGGCCAATGGTTTAGCTAGATGGGCAGGACCTTGGAAGGAACAAGATTGGAAAATTGGTGACAAGGAAATTTGGGGAAAAGTTGGATAGACTTCTCTGAATGGGCAGAAAACCATAAAGATCTTTGTGTCTCCTGTGAATGTTCACCAGAGGGTGATCGGCAGAGATGGATTTTAATAATCGAGTGGGGAGGACGACCCGTTCTGCGGAGCATCCTCTTCCCCAGCCGTCATTGGCCAATGGGCTCGTGAACAAAGTGATGAGAACTCTGTCACCCAGTTTTAATTAGGTGAGTACAGCAAGTCCATGTGTATGTTGAGGAGAGCAGCCTTGTGTGTCAGAGCCCAAGCAGAAGGAGGAGAGCCCCCCATGTAGGTCCTTGGTGTAGGGCATGGGAGTCTGAGCAGGAGAATGAGGCCATCCACACGTGGGGTGGCCCAGCGCATGGAGTCACAGGCCGTGAGAGAGGGGCACCCATGCAGAGGGGAACCTCTGCCTATCACACCCTTCTCAGGCCACGGAGGACTTGCTGTGCCCGCCTGATTAAAACTGGGTGATGGAACGCTAAGAGGTGTCCACTGGGTCACTTGGGTGCCAAGAATATTCTAGAGCCCAGCATCATGTAACAGCAGCCCTCCCGCCTGCTGATTGAAGACAATGACTCGTGCCATGAGGGTCATTTCTTCACTTGCCTGCTGGTCTCTTGGCATGAGGCGCCCTCAGAGACAGGGCAGCAGCCACAGCATCAAGTTTAATCAGATTCTTGCAGTGTCCCCTGGTGCAAACACTTTCTCCCTGGGCTCTAGGCCTTCTAGACCCACAGACCTAAAAGCTGTGGATGAGAAGCACCAATTTTCCGAGTGGTCGCTGGAAATGAAAGTGAATGACAGGGGACATTCCTATTTCTATCCCTGGTTCCTAGGCTCATGTGTTCTCTCTTTTTTGGACCCGGCACCCCAGGATGGCCACTGACTTCAAGTGTATACGTCATCTTGAAGGATACAGTTCCGTCCTCAGGGGAGGTCATCTCCAAGATGGCGCCTCAACTGCAATTTGGGGGCCATTTTACTGCTCTGTCCGACTGGCAGCTGCAGGCAACGTGTATGTGGTAGGACCAGTGGGTCCCACAGTTGTGTGGTCGCCACTTTTTCCTTCCCTATAAAGTAAATTCTTGGTCCAAGGGGATGTTGGTCAGGGTCCCACACTGGTCTTGGCACCAAGTGGCTGTTTGATCTCCTTGAAGTCTGGTGCCATATTGCTGGCTCAGTGTCGGTCTTTGTTGCTGTGGGACTGGGCATTCCGTGGTGACAGTGGCTCTACTAGCTTGGCGAGAGGGAACTCATGCCGTGGGGCCTGTGCTTAGCACCCACCTCTATCCTATTCGTGAGCCCATTGTGCAAGCACTGGAAGGGGCTCACCATTTCCCCTCACCGCTGCCTGTTTATCAAGGCTGCTCATGGGTGTGACTGCAGTGTGCCCTCTGTTCATGTTGGCTTAAAGCAGTTATTGGAGCTCTACCTGCAAACAACTCAGGGCTTTTTCTGCTTTGTTGGGTGGTGTATTAGTCAGGGTTCTCCTGAGGAAAAAAAACCAATAGATAGAAGATAGATAGATAGCCAGATGATAGATAGGTAAATAGATGACATGTAGATAGATGATAGATAGATAGATCACCCAGAAAAATGTCGAACTAAATATCTAGGTACCCAGTAGCCCAGTCAAGTTAATACATAAAATTAACCAGCGGAGTTGGTCGTAGAGACCTACTCATGAGCCCATAGGTGTGAGCTGAGAGGATCCATGCCCGATTCTATATGTATCACTTTTGTTTTGTGATAGGTGTGCTGGGCCTGCCTGACCTAATGATTTGGTGCATCTGATAGAACCTAGATCATGATGAGAAGTTCTGGCTACCAGGTCACTTTATGTCCCACGTTCAGACACACTCTCTCTCCCAGGGCCTAAAAGCATGTCAGGAGCTGTTTCTCTGTTGTTGCAGAGGAATGGCCTTGCTCCAGAACCCCAGGAGTCTGCTCTTTTCCTCTCTTATTAGGTCCTGCTAGAGGCACCATAGGGTATATTTCATTCCTCCAACATGGGTTAGAGGAGATTCATAGTGCGATAATGTGCTTCTCTTTTGGAGGTTATGGCCAACATGCCCCGACTACTGGAGCCCTAAAAACATAATAGATACAGCAGATTTCTGAACGGTCACAGATGTGGATAGTGCTCAGGGCCACCAAACTCTCCGACTTCTTTCTCAACTGATGATTATTAGATCTGAGGCTGTCACTGGCGTCATTGCCATCAGTGGATGTCATTGTTATCAGTCATCGATATTAGCAGGCATCCACTTCGAGCCTTTGGAGCACACACGTCTTACTAGGCATTCAGAATACCTGCTACTCCTTGTTCATTAGGTCTGACGATTACGTTGTCATCAATGTAATGGATCAATGTGATGTTCTGCAGAATGTCTCGATAGTTCTTGGGACTGCAGTGGGGCCAGGCCATAAATGTAGACTGTTTTTGCTCCCACGTCAATGCAATCTTACTGATTCATCTTTCTGATGGATTTCAAAGGATACAACTTGGAGCCAGCCAAAGGGTGAGATGTGTAGGGCCCGGTCGGGGAGGGTTCCAAGTGCCGAGCTCTGTCGCCTTCTCCCTGGGGAGTGAGGACGCAGCCCCTCCTGGCACACCAACGTATTCGCCACCCAGAACTCCCACCCCATCCCCAGAGTCCAGATTGTTTACTGGGTTACATCGCGTGGGCACAATTTTTTCATTCTTGGCCATGCCATGGAAGCCAACCGGCAGCTCCCCTACCCTCCGTGGAAGTCAGGCTGACTCAGAGCCCCAGCCTCCTTGTCACTTGGTTAGTCTCTCTGGTGACCAGCCCCCTCTCCATCTTGTTAGTATGAACTCAGGCATAATGAAAGAGGTTCATGCATAATAGAGACCCTGCTATCTTGAGAAAATTCCGAAAGTTTTAGACATTACCTCCCAGGAACCAGGGAGGAAGACCAATGGCCAAGGAGTTAAATTCTGTGTGATAGGAGTTTGTCCCTTATTGAAAACTCTCTCTTATTTAGGTTTATGTTTCTTACCCTTAGCATTTCCAGAATCCTAGCTCTCAGGAATACGTTCCTGTTCCTTGTTGGGCACGAGAGCCAGGTTCTGTAATTCCTTTGTGCCATCGTCCCTCTCCTCCTTTTAGGCAACCCGACAAGTTCTTCCGGTTATGCTGAGATTTTGGCCCTAACTGTTGGTGTGGTGACCAAGAGGGCTGGTGGTCACAGCTCGGGATGGGTCCAGCATTGTCTCGTAAGGCCATCTTGTCTGGCTTCGTTTGAGACACTGGCACAGTCTATCAAGAAGCAGAGTCTATGGCCATGCCACCCTGAACATGCCCGATCTCTTCTGATCTCGGAAGCTAAGCAGGGTCGGGCCTGGTTAGTACTTGGATGGGAGACCACCTAGGAAGACG
>NW_024351539.1:0-6387 GCF_902729225.1 Pteropus medius | reverse complement strand
AGTTGCAGAAGCACTCACTGACACTTTGAGCCCCTAGAGGTACAAACGGCGTCTCATTCCTCTCTGTATCCTCGTGCAGAGCTCCAGGCCACCCACAGACAGCGGACCCAGGGAGGTTTTGGCCCCTCCGTCCCTGGCGGCCGTCACCCGCTGGAAAGAGATCAGTTGGGGGACACTGCAGACAGCTGTGGGTCTGATTTCGGCCTCCGTGCCTTATGAGCTTTGCGATCACCTCTTCGAGCCTTTCATTTCTTCATTTTGAATGCGTCCACGGGGACCATTACGATCATCCCAGGCAGAAAGGTGAGGGAGAGGGAGGTGTCTGCTTCCGTCCTGAAGTCTGATTTCCAATGCGGAAAGCAGGAAGGAGCAGAGGCCTTAGGAAGGAGCCCCTGGGCCTCTGGGATGAAAAGAGATCCTGCTGAATTGTGGCTCTGGAACGCCCGGTGTCCACACTCCGGGAAGGTGGAGGTGCTGGGAGCGGCCTGCCTTTTCTGGTAGACCAGGGGTCCAGCCAGGTTTCCTTCGAAAATCCACCATATACATATATATGCATATAGATGAACATATATATGCATATATATGTATTTGGTAGATCTGGCAAAAAGCTCTCTAATGACGTCCATTTTGAGCCGGAACTGCAGACTTTCGAGATACGGCTCACTTGCGGCAAATTCACGGCCCTCCCGGCGCCTCGAGGCTCTGAGGGCGATGCTCGGTCGTCTGCGGGTACTGGGGTACAGAAGTTGCAGAAGCACTCACTGACACTTTGAGCCCCTAGAGGTACAAACGGCGTGTCATTGCTCTCTGTATCCTCAGGGTGCAGAGCTCCAGGCCACCAACAGACAGCGGACCCAGGGAGGCTTTGGCCCCTCCGTCCCTGGAGGCCGTCACCCGCTGGAAAGAGGTCAGTTGGGGGACACTGCAGACAGCTGTGGGTCTGATTTCGTCCTCCGGGCCTTATGAGCTTTGCGATCACCTCTTCGAGCCTTTCATTTCTTCATTTTGAATGTGTCCACGGGGACCATTACGACCATCCCAGGCAGAAAGGTGAGGGAGAGGGAGGTGTCTGCTTCCGTCCTGAAGTCTGATTTCCACTGCGGAAAGCGGGAAGGAGCCGAGGCCTTAGGAAGGAGCCCCGGGGCCTCTGGGATGAAAAAAGATCATGCTGAATTGTGGCTCTGGAACGCCCGGTGTCCACACTGCGGGGAGGTGGAGGTGCGAGGAGCGGCCTGACTTCTGTGGTAGAGCAGGGGTCCACGCAGGTTTCCTTCGAAAATCCACCATATACATATATATGCATATAGATGAACATATATATGCATATATATGTATATGGTAGATCTGGCAAAAAGCTCTCTAATGACGCCCATTTTGAGCCGGAACTGCAGACTTTCGAGATACGGCTCACTTGCGGCAAATTCACGGCCCTCCCGGCGCCTCGGGGCTCTGAGGGCGGTGCTCGGTCGTCTGCGTGTATATATATCTATATATATACATATATATATATATATAGAGAGAGAGAGAGAGAAGAGAGAGAGAGAGAGAGAAAGAGTGAGAGAAATACACAGATACATATATATATAGATATGTAGATAGAGAGAGAGAGAGAGAGAAACAGAGAAAGAGAGAGAGATAGAGATATAGAGATATCTATAGATTCAGATACAGATATAGACATAGCTATATCTAGGGGAGCTCTGGCAAAAAGCACTCTACTGACGTCCATTTTGAGCCAGAACTGCAGACTTCCGAGATACGGCTCACTTGCGGCAAATTCAATGGGGCCCCTCCCGCCTCGGGCTCTGAGTGGGCTTATGCTCGGGTCGCCTGCGGTACTGGGTTCAGAAGGCAGAAGAAACACTGACACTTTGAGCCCCTAGAGGTACAAACGACGTCTCATTGCTCTCTGTATCCTCGTGCAGAGCTCCAGGCCACCCACAGACAGCGTACCCAGGGATGCTTTGGCCCCTCCGTCCCTGGAGGCCGTCACCCGCTGGAAAGAGGTCAGTTGGGGACACTGCAGACAGCTGTGGGTCTGATTTCGGCCTCCGGGCCTTATGAGCTTTGCGATCACCTCTTCGAGCCTTTCATTTCTTCATTTTGAATGCCTCCACGGGGACCATTACGACCATCCCAGGCAGAAAGGTGACGGAGAGGGAGGTGTCTGCTTCCGTCCTGAAGTCTGATTTCCAATGGCGAAAGCAGGAAGGAGCAGAGGCCTTAGGAAGGAGCCCCGGGGCCTCTGGGATGAAAAGAGATCATGCTGAATTGTGGCTCTGTATCGCCCAGTGTCCACACTCCGGGGAGGTGGAGGTGCTGGGAGCGGCCTGTCTTCTCTGGTAGACCAGGGTCCACACAGGTTTCCTTCGAAATCCACCATATACATATATATGCATATAGATGAACATATATATGCATATATATGTATATGGTAGATCTGGCAAAAAGCTCTCTAGTGACGTCCATTTGGAGCCGGAACTGCAGACTTCCGAGATACGGCTCACTTGCGGCAAATTCACGGCCCTCCCGGCGCCTCGGGGCTCTGAGGGCGATGCTCGGTCGTCTGCGGGTACTGGGGTTCAGAAGCTGCAGAAGCACTCACTGACACTTTGAGCCCCTAGAGGTACAAACGGCGTCTCATTGCTCTCTGTATCCTCAGGGTGCAGAGCTCCAGGCCACCCACAGACAGCAGACCCAGGGAGGCTTTGGCCCCTCCGTCCCTGGAGGCCGTCACCTGCTGGAAAGAGGTCAGTTGGGGGACACTGCAGACAGCTGTGGGTCTGATTTCGGCCTCCGGGCCTTATGAGCTTTGCGATCACCTCTTCGAGCCTTTCATTTCTTCATTTTGAATGCGTCCACGGGGACCATTACGACCATCCCAGGCAGAAAGGTGACGGAGAGGGAGGTGTCTGCTTCCGCCCTGAAGTCTGATTTCCAATGGGGAAAGCAGGAAGGAGCAGAGGCCTTAGGAAGGAGCCCCGGGGCCTCTGGGATGAAAAGAGATCATGCTGAATTGTGGCTCTGGAACGCCCGGTGTCCACACTCCGGGGAGGTGGAGGTGCTGGGAGCGCCTGTCTTCTCTGGTAGACCAGGGTCCACACAGGTTTCCTTTGAAAATCCACCATATACATATATATGCATATAGATGAACATATATATGCATATATATGTATATGGTAGATCTGGCAAAAAGCTCTCTAGTGACGTCCATTTTGAGTCGGAACTGCAGACTTTCGAGATACGGCTCACTTGCGGCAAATTCACGGCCCTCCCGGCGCCTCGGGGCTCTGAGGGCGGTGCTCGGTCGTCTGCGGGTATATATATGTATATATATATATATATATATATATATATATATATATATATATAGAGAGAGAGAGAGAGAGAGAGAGAGAGAGAGAGAGAGAGTGAGAGAAATAGACAGATACATAGATAGATAGGTAGATAGAGAGAGAGAGAGAAACAGAGAAAGAGAGAGAGATAGAGATATAGCGATATCTATAGTTTCAGATACAGATATAGATATAGCTATATCTAGGGAAGCTCTGGCAAAAAGCACTCTACAGACGTCCATTTTGAGCCGGAACTGCAGACTTCCGAGATAAGGCTCACTTGCGGCAAATTCACGGCCCTCCCGGCGCCTCGGGGCTCTGAGGGCGATGCTCGGTCGTCTGCGGGTACTGGGGTTCAGAAGTTGCAGAAGCACTCACTGACACTTTGAGACCCTAGAGGTACAAACGGCGTCTCATTGCTCTCTGTATCCTCAGGGTGCAGAGCTCCAGGCCACCCACAGACAGCGGACCCAGGGAGGCTTTGGCCCCTCCGTCCCTGGAGGCCGTCACCCGCTGGAAAGAGGTCAGTTGGGGGACACTGCAGACAGCTGTGGGTCTGATTTCGGCCTCCGGGCCTTATGAGCTTTGCGATCACCTCTTCAGCCTTTCATTTCTTCATTTTGAATGCGTCCACGGGGACCATTACGACCATCCCAGGCAGAAAGGTGACGGAGAGGGAGGTGTCTGCTTCCGTCCTGAAGTCTGATTTCCAATGCGGAAAGCAGGAAGGAGCAGAGGCCTTAGGAAGGAGCCCTGGGGCCTCTGGGATGAAAAGAGATCATGCTGAATTGTGGCTCTGTATCGCCCAGTGTCCACACTCCGGGGAGGTGGAGGTGCTGGGAGCGGCCTGTCTTCTGGTAGACCAGGGTCCACACAGGTTTCCTTCGAAAATCCACCATATACATATATATGCATATAGATGAACATATATATGCATATATATGTATATGGTAGATCTGGCAAAAGCTCTCTAGTGACGTCCATTTTGAGCCGGAACTGCAGACTTTCGAGATACGGCTCACTTGCGGCAAATTCACGGCCCTCCCGGCGCCTCGGGGCTCTGAGGGCGGTGCTCGGTCGTCTGCGGGTACTGGGGTACAGAAGTTGCAGAAGCACTCACTGACACTTTGAGCCCCTAGGGGTACAAACGGCGTCTCATTCCTCTCTGTATCCTCGCGCAGAGCTCCAGGCCGCCCACAGACAGCGGACCCAGGGAGGCTTTGGCCCCTCCATCCCTGGAGGCCGTCACCCGCTGGAAAGAGGTCAGTTGGGGGACACTGCAGACAGCTGTGGGTCTGATTTCGGCCTCCGGGCCTTATGAGCTTTGCTATCACCTCTTCGAGCCTTTCATTTCTTCATTTTGAATGCGTCCACGGGGACCATTACGACCATCCCAGGCAGAAAGGTGAGGGAGAGGGAGGTGTCTGCTTCCGTCCTGAAGTCTGATTTCCAATGCGGAAAGCAGGAAGGAGCAGAGGCCTTAGGAAGGAGCCCCGGGCCTCTGGGATGAAAAGAGATCCTGCTGAATTGTGGCTCTGGAACGCCCGGTGTCCACACTCCGGGAAGGTGGAGGTGCTGGGAGCGGCCTGCCTTCTCTGGTAGACCAGGGGCCCACACAGGTTTCTTCGAAAATCCACCATATACATATATATGCATATAGATGAACATATATATGCATATATATGTATATGGTAGATCTGGCAAAAAGCTCTCTAGTGACGTCCATTTTGAGCCGGACCTGCAGACTTTCGAGATACGGCTCACTTGCGGCAAATTCACGGCCCTCCCGGCGCCTCGGGGCTCTGAGGGCGGTGCTCGGTCGTCTGCGGGTATATATATGTATATATATATATATATATATATATATATATATATAGAGAGAGAGAGAGAGAGAGAGAGAGAGAGAGAGAGAGAGTGAGAGAAATAGACAGATACATAGATAGATAGGTAGATAGAGAGAGAGAGAGAAACAGAGAAAGAGAGAGAGATAGAGATATAGAGGTATCTATAGTTTCAGATACAGATATAGATATAGCTATATCTAGGGAAGCTCTGGCAAAAGCACTCTACAGACGTCCATTTTGAGCCGGAAGTGCAGACTTCCGCGATACGGCTCACTTGCGGCAAATTCACGGCCCTCCCGGCGCCTCGGGGCTCTGAGGGCGATGCTCGGTCGTCTGCGGTTACTGGGGTTCAGAAGTTGCAGAAGCACTCACTGACACTTTGAGCCCCTAGAGGTACAAACGGCGTCTCATTCCTCTCTGTATCCTCGTGCAGAGCTCCAGGCCACCCACAGACAGCGGACCCAGGGAGGCTTTGGCCCCTCCGTCCCTGGAGGCCGTCACCCGCTAGAAAGAGGTCAGTTGGGGGACACTGCAGACAGCTGAGGGTCTGATTTCGGCCTCCGGGCCTTATGAGCTTTGCGATCACCTCTTCGAGCCTTTCATTTCTTCATTTTGAATGCGCCCACGGGGACCATTACGACCATCCCAGGCAGAAAGGTGACGGAGAGGGAGGTGTCTGCTTCCGTCCTGAAGTCTGATTTCCAATGGGGAAAGCAGGAAGGAGCAGAGGCCTTAGGAAGGAGCCCCGGGGCCTCTGGGATGAAAAGAGATCATGCTGAATTGCGGCTCTGTATCGCCCAGTGTCCACACTCCGGGGAGGTGGAGGTGCTGGGAGCGGCCTGTCTTCTCTGGTAGACCAGGGTCCACACAGGTTTCCTTCGAAAATCCACCATATACATATATATGCATATAGATGAACATATATATGCATATATATGTATATGGTAGATCTGGCAAAAGCTCTCTAATGACGTCCATTTTGAGCCGGAACTGCAGACTTTCGAGATACGGCTCACTTGCGGCAAATTGACGGCCCTCCCGGCGCCTCGGGGCTCTGAGGGCGATGCTCGGTCGTCTGCGGGTACTGGGGCACAGAAGTTGCAGAAGCACTCACTGACACTTTGAGCCCCTAGGGGTACAAACGGCGTCTCATTCCTCTCTGTATCCTCGTGCAGAGCTCCAGGCCGCCCACAGACAGCGTGGACCCA
>NW_024351538.1:0-334 GCF_902729225.1 Pteropus medius | reverse complement strand
TTTTCTCCCTGTTGAGGCACTTGTCCTGCTGTGTGGTGCCTGCCTGTTGACTTGCATGTGTCCTCCCTTAGACTGCAAGCTTCTGAGCACAGGGTAGCATCTCTTGTTTTCCATGCATCCGCAGGGCTTAGCACATTGCCAGGCCCACTTAATGTTCTTGGAATTAGTGAGTGAGGGAATTTTACTTCTGCTGTTATCTTACAGTTGTGGACCATTAAGTGTTAGGAATCCCAATTTTACTTCTGCTGTTATCTTACAGTTGTGGACCATCTGAGTGTCAAGGCGAAGAATGTAAATTATTCAACACAGAGTTATTTTGAAATATGAGGGACAC
>NW_024351537.1:0-666 GCF_902729225.1 Pteropus medius | reverse complement strand
GCCCAGTCCGCATAAGCGGAGTGGAGGGGTCACGGCGCAAGGCCACATGAAGGCGGCCTGCAGGCGGTGCCGCCCTTGAACGGTACTAACTAAATGGCGACTCGAGCAGGGGCGGGCGCGGGGCTGTCCTCCGCGTGCCCGGGGCTCGCCTGACGTTTGCTCCAAGTCCTGCGCTCAGCAGCAGCTGGCGCCGGCGCGAGAGCGACGCCGGAGCCCGGGAGGCGCCCCGCGCCCCGCCGCGGGAGGCGGGAGGGGGCGGCCTGGCTGGCGGCGGTTCCCGGCGGCCGTTTAAACCGCCGGGAGGAGGAGGGAGAGAGGGTCAAGGCCCGTCCTGAAGGTCGCGGCTGCGCGCCACGCCACGCGGGCCGGGCGGGCCTCGGGGACGCGCGCGCGCGCGCGGGGACGCGCGGGGACGCGCGGTCCCGGCGGGGATCGGGTCGGCTGGAGGCCGGCGGCCGGCGCACTCACCCTCTCTGGCCTTCTTCTTCCTCGCCAGCGTGCCGCCCAGCTTGCCCAGGAACGACTCGTCCTTCTTCATCTTGGGGGGCCGCAGGAGGGGCGAGCGCAGCGGCGCAGAGGACATGGGCCACGGGGGACACCGGCAGCCGGGCGCGGGCGCGGGCGCAGCGCGTGGGGGAGCCGCCTGGTCGCCGCCCCGCCGCCCGC
>NW_024351536.1:0-770 GCF_902729225.1 Pteropus medius | reverse complement strand
AGCCAAGCGAAGGGAGCCCAGGCAGCCGCCGTCCTGGTGCGCTGAGTAGCTCTCCCCGGGCACCGGACCGGTCTCAACGCAGGCGGGCCGGACAGATCACGAACGTGGCCTTGGCCCAGGTCCGAAGAATGTCATTCCTTCCAGAAAACAACAGCTCAGCCCCAAGATGAGAATTTTAGATTGTGTTGTTCATTCCTCTCCATCAATGTCTGGGTCAGTGAAAACATCCTGTAAGGAACATTTTTACATGTGAATTTTGAGGGATTTTAGTGATGAGTTCGGGAGGTTGGAAGACGAAGGGGACGAGGAACCATGATAATCCTGCGTGAGGGGTAAGAAAGGGCAATGCTTTTCTGTAGGTACATGATAGGTTCATATGCATAGTGGAAAATCACAACGCTTTTCTGTAGGTACATGATAGGTTCATATGCATAGTGGAAAATCACATTTAGTGTGTTAGACACGAAGTGTATGCCAGCCCCAGCGCAAAGTTCTGTGGCTGGAGTTAATTTCTACACTTCCTGTTACGACTCTTAGAAGAACAAACACGCAGACAAGCCAGAAGACAGGCCCCATTTCTCCTTTCAATTAAATTTACATCGGAGAATCTAACGAAAGTAAATATACCACAGATTATCAGTTGAAGCATCCTAAGTATTGTCACCACGTAAACCCACATCATTTCTGCATGCTAATGCCATTTGCGCATAATTTTAAATTAGAACTATTTCTGTGCTAATATAGAATTCGAAGGACACCAGCGAATCAGT
>NW_024351535.1:0-427 GCF_902729225.1 Pteropus medius | reverse complement strand
AGAACAGAAAGAAAGAAAGAAAGAAGAAAGAAAGGAAGAAAGAAAAAGAAAGAAAGAAAGAAAAGAAAAGGAAGAAGAGAAAGGAAGAAAGGAAAACGGTAGACCAATATCTCCTATGAATATAGATGAAAAATTCTTAATAAATATTAAGAAATAGAATTCAGAAGTATAATTATTTTAAATTATACACCATAACCAAGAGACATTTATTCCAGAGATGCAGGCTTCTTCAATAATAAAAATAAAGCAATGGGGAACTTTCTCAATTGATAAAGAATACCTACAAAAAACCTACAGCTAGCATCATACTAAATGGTGAGAAACTCAAAGCTTTTCCACTAAGATCAGGTGCAAGGTGAGGCTATCCCCTCTTACCATTTCTCAACATCATACTGGAAGTTCTAGTTAATGCAACAAGACAAAAAAA
>NW_024351534.1:0-831 GCF_902729225.1 Pteropus medius | reverse complement strand
CAGCACCACGAGAAGCATCGAAGACAAGAAAACGGGAGAGCAGTGTGAGGGAACAGCCTGCTCGCACTCGCGGTGAACAGGCCAGATGAAGGACCACCTGGGGTCGGATCACAGTGCCACATGGCATTTCACTCACTGTGAGGCCGCTGCCGCCAGATGCTCCTGTGACGTCCCTCTTCTGCGGCCACAGGTGTGCCTCGTGAGCCCCCACCGACTGAGGCAGCCTGAGGGAGGGTCGCTTCCTGGAAAACAGAAAGTCCCAGGACCGTCAGAGCCAGCCGGGGTCACTACTCAGTGCTACTCGAAGAACCAGTGGAGCCCACCGTTCCCCCAGCGTGTGGGGACGAAGCACAGAAACTGAGAGTAAGCATCTAAAAACTCTCATGGGAATTCGACTTTGCCCCAGCATCCAATTTTGTGTCTGCAAATAATAACACACACACACACACACATATATATATATATATAATTATAAAAAATTTGAGTTTGTGTTTTATAAGTCTATGGAGGAGTTTCCACTTTATTTTTCTAGTAATTATTATATTTTACGAAAGTTATCAGTATATGAAGGATGGGAAATTATTTTAAAAAAATCTAAAAACTGGTTCTTCACAACAGATAGGTTGAGGAGCACTGATGTGTCCCCCGTTTTCAAACTTGATCCATGAGTTTTGATTCATGAGTTTTGAGATTGATTTGTGTTGATACCAGCGTTAACAGAATAGGAAATATCAAGGTGCACTGAATGTAGCAAGTACTATTTTGTGAAACTTTTATTTTCAAAAGTACGTGGAAGTACACACATACACCCACACGTGCATCTTCGTATGC
>NW_024351533.1:0-537 GCF_902729225.1 Pteropus medius | reverse complement strand
CTTATGTTGAAAAGTATTTGATTCATTATTATTCTTAAAATTTGTAAGGAAATAATTATGAGCCAATCTAAATATTGTTTCTCTGTCTTCAAATAATCTCTTTTCTCATTATTACTTTTATATCTTTATGAAGAAATGCTTGTTTTTTTTTTTGCAGCAACTGAAATATTTTTGATAGTAAGCTGTAGTTTATATTTCAATTAAATCTTCTACATTTATTTTCTTACATTTTTATAGGTGTCAATTATAATATAGAAATTACCTGTATCAATTTCAATATTATATTAATTTTTTACTTGTTCAGAAAGCCTTTAAACTAGACCAGGAATTATTGAAATAGAAGTTTTGACTTACTGTTTCTTTTCCATCTTAAGAATTTTAAATATAAAGGAAAAAGTTTTTATAAAATTTGATGAGGCATAAGGCTCTCTGAGTCATATATATGTTTTCTCCAAGCCCCTCGCATACATACAGATTTAAGCTAAATTAACATAGTATGGCTCAAAACTTTCCACCCATTCATCCTATCTGGTCTTT
>NW_024351532.1:0-2693 GCF_902729225.1 Pteropus medius | reverse complement strand
CATGCCAGCCCTGGGGGTGGGCCCCTTCCCACGCCGGAACTGCTCACCGCTGTTCGTGTAGCCCACCACGGACACCACGGGGAGCTCCCGCCGCCTCCGCTGTGTCCCCAGGAGCCGCCTCTTTCTCCTGAGCCTCTCCAGGGCCTTCCGGATCTTCATTTCCTTTTCTTTTAAGAGACGCTGCTGCACCTGCATGAAAGACTCCCCTGCAAGCACCCAAGCAGGTGAGTCGGTGAGCAGACGTGGGGAGGGTGTAAAAGCGAGCCGCACAACGGAGGCCCCTGCGGGGTGCGAGCAGGTGCACCCGAGGCCCCAAGCAGTGCCCCCGACACCTGTTCTGACCTGGCTCTGCCCAGCGGAAGGCAGCCATGCCTCCCCCTTCTGTCCTCTGCGGTCACATGGGCTCCCCTTTACTTAGTAGGAAGCAAGAGCCTCGGAAGGACAGTCCCCCGATATCCACAGTAGGCTGAGTGGTGCCCCAGGGTTGTGTCCATATCTTGACAGTCCCCCCCCAAGTCTGTAAATGGGACTGTCTTTGGAAATAAGCCTTTGCAGATGTGACTAAATGAATGATCTGAGTCCTCCTGGAGCAGGTGGCTCTAAACCCAGGGACAGTGTCCTTATGACGGACAGAAGAGGAGAGACACAGACACAGAGAAGCCACGTGGAGACAGAGGCAGAGACGGGAGGGACGCGACCACCAGCCCAGGGACGCCTGGGTCCCCCAGATGCTGGGAGAGGCAGGAAGGACCCTCCCCTGGGGCCTCCAGAGGGAGCAAGGCCCTGGGACACCCAATGTCACACTGCTGGTCTCCAGGATGAGGGAGAGAAGGAAGTCGTGATGTTTTGAGCCCCTCCCCCAATGTATGCCCATTTGTCATGACTGCCCCAGGACACCACCTGGATCCCTAGCTTGTTTGATGTGAGTGCAGAAGGAGCCTGCACGCAGCCCTAGCCCCATCAGGATCTTCCAGGGATATTGTCCCCTTCCTAGAGGTGGCTGCCGTGACATCCCCCTTCCCAGCACCTGTGGACAAGACGTTGGAATGTTACCTGACCCCATGATGTAGCGAGAGCCCCCTCCTCGTCCGTCTAGACGGCCAACGTCATTTTTCAGGTTGGCCCTGGTGTGGAAACAGGAAGTAGGTAACTAAGCAAACACACACGCGCCCATCCCACAACCACAGAGCAGGCGCAACACGTCACCCACGAGGGCGAGGACAGAAGTTTGGTGGGGTCTGGACGGAGCCCCAGTGCACCGGGGCCCTCCCTCTCACGTGTGCCGAAAGGCCGGAGCACAGGGTGCCACACTGGTGAAGTTCCCCATGGGGGCTGAGCCCCAGCGGGCATCAAACAAGCTCCTCTGCCAGGAGGGCACGGCCAGCCATGTTCTGTCCTTACCACACCCTGAGCAACAGTCAACCACACGACGACAAGAGGGGTTCTGTTGTCGGAGGCCCTGTGTCAAGCCAGCACCTGAGGACGGGGAGCTCGGCCAGAGCCACCTGGAGCCGCGCCTCCCTGGTCCGGGCGTTGCAGCGGAAGATGTGCAGGACCACGGTGAACCGGTCGAACACCTGCACGCCCCAGGCGGCCTCCAGTTCTTTCTAGAAAAGAAGACAGTGTGTGAGGGTCCCGCAATGGGAGCCCGGGCCCATGGCAGGATCTCAGGAGAGGTGGGACCTGCCGCTCTCCCAAGACTGTGTCCTGTCCTTCAGAGGGGAGGCTGACCCGAGCCTCAGCACAGAGGGTGGACAACGGAGAGTGACCCCAAGTACCTTGGTGGGCGCCGACATCCTCTCCACGTTCAGGAAGACAGCTGTGATTTCCGCCAACCCTCTAATTTTCTCTAAGGGAGAGAGGGTCCGGTTAGGGGTCGCCACTCTACAGACATCTGTGGCAGGAGGACCCTGCACTGTGGTTGGCTGTGTCACTGGACTATGAGCACGGTGTTCTGGACATCTGGGTCGGGGTCAAGGAGAGGCCTAAGTTCACGTTCAGGGGTGTGGCCTGCACAGAGGTCACATGACCACGTGGGGACTGAATTCTAAGACGTGGGGAGACAGGCAGTGAACACCCCTGGTGCATGTGCTGGGCTTGCTGCTGTGAATTGCACTCAACCACGGTGTGGGGTGGGGACCGTTGGGGGGTCCCAGGAGAGCGAGATTCACGGGCAGGACCTGGTGCTGAGTTGGCAGTGGGAAGCTAGGAGGGAGGGCTGAGCGCCACGGCCAGCTTGCACCCTAAACTGCCCCCACCCCAAGCCTCGTTTGAGTTCCAGTGTGGATGCCAGGCTTTTTCCACGTCTGACCCAAGTTCCCATGAGGCCTCATCACAGGACAGCCTGTGCTTTTTCTGTTCTTCTCCGGAAGAAGAGAGAAAGGATAGGGACATGAGCGCCAGACGCACCTGTCAGGTGCTCCAAAACCCCCTTGCTGAAGATGAGCTTCTTGTCGGGCGTTTTGGTGGGCACCACCACTGTCTCCACCACGGACCAGCTGTCCAGCGTGTGGACCAGCGCTTTCGCCTCCGCCACCTGCCACTCGGCTTTGGGGAGAGACGCGTCCTTGGTGAGGGCTGCTTCAAGCTGGTGGTTCAGGGGCAGGCTGGGATGGGGGCTCAGTGTTGCTCCCGGAGTCCCCGTCCTCAAACCTCGCGGGACGAGTTCCAACCCTCAGAGCCCAGCCCCCCGG
>NW_024351531.1:0-534 GCF_902729225.1 Pteropus medius | reverse complement strand
GTATATGGTAGCTTTGGCAAAAAGCTCTCTGGTGACGTCCATTTTAAGCCAGAATCGCAGACTTCCGAGAAAAGGCTCACTTGCGGCAAATGCACAGCCCTCATGGGGCCTTGGTGCTCTGTGGGCGATGCTCGGTCCTCTGCGGGGACTGGGGTAACGAAGTTGGAGGAGCACTCACTGACAGTTTGAGCTCCTACAGGTCCAAACTACGTCTCATTCGTCTCTGTATGCTCTTGCAGGTTTCAGGGCCACCCACAGACAGCGTAACCAGGGATGCTTTGGCCCCTGCGTCCATGGCGGCCGTCACCCGCTGGAAAGAGTTAGTTGGGAGACACTGCAGACAGATGTGGGTCTGAATTCGGCCTCCGTGCCTTAGGAGCTTTGCGATCAGCTCTTTGAGCCTTTCATTTCTTCATTTGGAATGCGTCCACAGGGACCATTACGACCATCCCAGGCAGAAAGGTGAGGGAGAGGGAGGTGTCTGCTTCCGTCCTGAAGTCTGATTTCCACGGCGGAAAGCGGGAAGGAGCCGAG
>NW_024351530.1:0-3088 GCF_902729225.1 Pteropus medius | reverse complement strand
CAGATGACCGAGCATCGCCCACAGAGCCCCAAGGCCCCGGGAGGCCTGTGCATTTGCCGCAAGTGAGCCTTTTCTCGGAAGTCTGCGATTCTGGCTCGAAATGGACGTCACCAGAGAGCTTTTTGCCAAAGCTACCATATACATATATATGCATATATATGTTCATCTATATGCATATATATGTATAGGTGGATTTTCGAAGGAAACCTGCCTGGACCGCTGCTCTACCACAGGAGACAGGCCGCTCCTCGCACCTCCACCTCCCTGCAGTGTGGACACCCGGCGTTCCAGAGCCACAATTCAGCATGATCTCTTTTCATCCCAGAGGCCCCGGGGCTCCTTCCTAATGCCTCGGCTCCTTCCCGCTTTCCGCAGTGGAAATCAGACTTCAGGACGGAAGCAGACACCTCCCTCTCCCTCACCTTTCAGCCTGGGATGGTCGTAATGGTCCCCGTGGACGCATTCAAAATGAAGAAATGAAAGGCTCAAAGAGCTGATCGCAAAGCTCCTAAGGCACGGAGGCCGAATTCAGACCCACAGCTGTCTGCAGTGTCTCCCAATTGAACTCTTTCCAGCGGATGACGGCCGCCATGGACGCAGGGGCCAAAGTATCCCTGGGTACGCTGTCTCTGGGTGACCCTTACCCGTGCAAGAGCATACAGAGACGAATGGGACGTAGTTTGTACCTCTAGGAGCTCAAAGTGTCAGTGAGTGCTCCTCCAACTTCAGTACCCCAGTACCCGCAGATGACCGAGCATCGCCCACAGAGCCCCAAGGCCCCGGGAGGGCTGTGCATTTGCCGCAAGTGAGCCTTTTCTCGGAAGTCTGCGATTCTGGCTCAAATGGACGTCACCAGAGAGCTTTTTGCCAAAGCTACCATATACATATATATGCATATATATGTTCATCTATATGCATATATATGTATATGGTGATTTTCGAAGGAAACCTGCCTGGACCCCTGTTCTACCACAGAAGACAGGCCGCTCCTCGCACCTCCACCTCCCCGCAGTGTGGACACCGGGCGTTCCAGAGCCACAATTCAGCATGATCTCTTTTCATCCCAGAGGCCCGGGGCTCCTTCCTAAGGCCTCGGCTCCTTCCCGCTTTCCGCAGTGGAAATCAGACTTCAGGACGGAAGCAGACACCTCCCTCCCTCACCTTTCAGCCTGGGATGGTCGTAATGGTCCCCGTGGACGCATTCAAAATGAAGAAATGAAAGGCTCAAAGAGCTGATCGCAAAGCTCCTAAGGCACGGAGGCAGAATTCAGACCCACAGCTGTCTGCAGTGTCTCCCAACTGAACTCTTTCCAGCGGGTGACGGCCGCCATGGACGGAGGGGCCAAAGCATCCCCGGGTACGCTGTCTGTGGGCGGCCCTGACCCCTGCAAGAGGATGCAGAGACGAATGACACGTAGTTTGTACCTCTAGGAGCTCAAAGTGTCAGTGAGTGCTCCTCCAACCTCGCCACCCCAGTACCCGCAGATGATCGGGCATGGCCCACAGAGCCCCAAGGCCCCGGGAGGGCTGTGCATTTGCCGCAAGTGAGCCTTTACTCGGAAGTCTGCGATTGTGGCTCAAAATGGACGTCACCAGAGAGCTTTTCGCCAAAGCTACCATATACATATATATGCATATATATATTCATCTATATGCATATATATGTATATGGTGGATTTTCGAAGGAAACCTGCGTGGACCCCTGGTCTACCACAGAAGACAGGCCGCTCCTAGCACCTCCACCTCCCGCAGTGTGGACACCGGGCGTTCCAGAGCCACAATTCAGCATGATCTCTTTTCATCCAGAGGCCCCGGGGCTCCTTCCTAAGGCCTCGGCTCCTTCCCGCTTTCCGCAGTGGAAATCAGACTTCAGGACGGAAGCAGACACCTCCCTCTCCCTCATCTTTCTGCCTGAGATGGTCGTAATGGTCCCCGTGGACGCATTCAAAATGAAGAAATGAAAGGCTCAAAGAGCTGATCGCAAAGCTCCTAAGGCACGGAGGCCGAATTCAGACCCACAGCTGTCTGCAGTGTCTCCCAATTGAACTCTTTCCAACGGGTGACGGCCGCCATGGACGCAGGGGCCAAAGCATCCCTGGGTACGCTGTCTGTGGGCGGCGCTGACCCCTGCAAGAGGATGCAGAGACGAATGACACGTAGTTTGTACCTCTAGGAGCTCAAAGTGTCAGTGAGTGCTCCTCCAACTTCGCCACCCCAGTACCCGCAGAAGACCGGGCATGGCCCACAGAGCCCCAAGGCCCCGGAAGGGCTGTGCATTTGACGCAAGTGAGCCTTTTCTCGGAAGTCTGCGATTCTGGCTCAAATAGGACGTCAACAGAGAGCTTTTCGCCATAGCTACCATATACATATAGATGCATATATATATTCATCTATATGCATCTATATGTATATGGTGGATTTTCGAAGGAAACATGCGTGGACCCCTGGTCTAACACAGAAGACAGGCCGCTGCTAGCACCTCCACACCCCGCAGTGTGGACACCGGGCGTACCAGAGCCACAATTCAGCATGATCTCTTTTCATCCCGGAGGCCCCGGGGCTCCTTCCCGCTTTCCGCAGTGGAAATCAGACTTCAGGACGGAAGCAGACACCTCCCTCTCCCTCACCTTTCTGCCTGGGATGGTCGTAATGGTCCCGTGGACGCATTCAAAATGAAGAAATGAAAGGCTCAAAGAGCTGATCGCAAAGCTCCTAAGGCACGGAGGCCGAATTCAGACCCACAGCTGTCTGCAGTGTCTCCCAACTGAACTCTTTCCAGCGGGTGATGGCCGCCATGGACGGAGGGGCCAAAGCATCCCCGGGTACGCAGTCTGTGGGCGGCCCTGAACCCTGCCAGAGATGCAGAGACGAATGACACGTAGTTTGTACCTCTAGGAGCTCAAAGTGTCAGTGAGTGCTCCTCCAACTTCGCCACCCCAGTACCCGCAGATGACCAGGCATGGCCCACAGAGCCCTAAGGCCCCGGGAGGGCAGTGCATTTGCCGCAAGTGAGCCTTTTCTCGGAAGTCTGCGATTCTGGCTCAAAATGGACGTGACCAGAGAGCTTTTCGCCAAAGCTACCATATAC
>NW_024351528.1:0-751 GCF_902729225.1 Pteropus medius | reverse complement strand
TCCTCACACGCCGCGTGGATGGCTCCTTCACCGAGCAGAGGTGTTCCCCGGGCGACTGGCAAACGTGATTTCTGGGATGTCTGCGAGGCGGTTTCAGGAGGGCGGGCGTTGGGGTTGGTGGCCTAGTGACGAAGCCCGCCTTCGCCGTATGAGTGGGCGTCGTCCGATAATCGAGGGGTCCGTAGAACAGAAGGCAGAGGAGGAGTGAGTTTGTCCTCCGCTGTGACCCGGGACACCACTTCTGCCCATGGCCCCGGGATGCTGGATTCAGACCGAGTTACTGCAGCAGAGTCACTGCCTCTCCAGCTCGCGGACAGCACATCTCGGCCTCCATGACCGTGCGAGCTAACTCCTACGATGAGTTCTATCTATGTATCTATCTATCTATGTATCCGTGAATCTATGTATCTATGTATCTATGTATCTATCTATGTATCTATGTATCTATCTATGTATCTATGTATCTATCATCTATCTATCTATCTATCTAATCATCTATCATCTGTCTGTCCGTCCGTCTCTCTATATCTATCCGTCCACCCATCCATCTGTGGGTTCCGTTTCTCTGGACACCCCCGAGGAGTCCGCTGCACAAACACCGTGCTGCTCCGGCCTCTGTCTTGTTCTGATGTCCGCACGCCCCACACTCAGCTGCGGGGAATTTTTACAGTTGTCTCGTGAACGTGTCTGAGGGCAGGGTCCACTTCAAACGTACATTTACACTGTGGGCACCAGGCACAGGACCCGACAC
>NW_024351527.1:0-412 GCF_902729225.1 Pteropus medius | reverse complement strand
AGCCTTTCATTTCTTCATTTTGAATGCGTCCACGGGGACCATTACGACCATCCCAGGTAGAAAGGTGAGGGAGAGGGAGGTGTCTGCTTCCGTCCTGAAGTCTGATTTCCACTGCGGAAAGCGGGAAGGAGCCGAGGCCTTAGGAAGGGGCCTCGGGGCCTCTGGGATGAAAAGAGATCATGCGGAATTGTGGCTCTGGAACGCCCGGTGTCCCCACTGCGGGGAGGTGGAGGTGCTAGTAGCGGTCTGTCTTCTGTGGTAGACCAGGGTTCCACTCAGGTTTCCTTCGAAAATCCACCATATACATATATATATGCATATATATATATGTATATGGTAGCTTTGGCAAAAAGCTCTCTGGTGACGTCCATTTTGAGCCAGAATCGCAGACGTCCGAGAAAAGGCTCACTTG
>NW_024351526.1:0-329 GCF_902729225.1 Pteropus medius | reverse complement strand
GTGATCACGTGTATGAGAATCACTTTTCTGAATTTTGAATGCGTGTACAGAAACCATGACGAGCAGCCCAGGTAGGAAGGTGAAGGACAGGGAGGTGTCTGTTCCAGTCCAGAGCTCTGATATCACATGAAAAAGGAGGAAGGAAGAGAGGCCCCAGCACGGAGCCCTGGGGCTTCTTGGATGAGCTGGGACACTGCATCATTGTGGCTCTGGGACCCCCTGTGTCGACAATCCGGGAAGGCGGATGTGCTTGGAAAGGCCTGCCTTCCTAAAGACCTGAGGGCAACACAGCCTTTTTTCCTAAAAGTCCACCATATATATGTGCATAT
>NW_024351525.1:0-518 GCF_902729225.1 Pteropus medius | reverse complement strand
ACCCTTTCCTTGTTACTTTTACATTTCCTACTTACTTTTACATTTTTCCTATCACAAATATTTTGAGGCTGTAATTCCATCCTGTATCAAGGTAGCTTGCTTCTAAGCCTAGCCTACTTTCCGATTTCCATTTTGGCTGTATCTTCAAAGAGAACTGATCATTTGCTCTTCCTGCTGTGCCCAAGCATGGAGCTTCGCCGGGTAGGTCTCTGGGTCCAAAATAAGGTGGTTTCTGAAGGGGATGGAGGGCCCTATCCAGGTCCATTCAGGCAGGAAACCACCTGAGAGGTGAGCTGAAACCTGGGATAACTTTGCAAAATAGGTTGTTTGATATCTTCACCCCAACACACTCAGGTTTCCCTTCTCCACTTGGCACCTCTGTCACACAGGGTAAGCGAGAAGAGAAAAGGAATGACAGCTGGTAATCCATGCTAGAAACAAGTCCACGCAAGTGCCTAAAGACATAAAGAATAGATAAATGTAAACCTTAACCTGTATCATTAATCAGATGGAGTAGT
>NW_024351524.1:0-1318 GCF_902729225.1 Pteropus medius | reverse complement strand
AACGGATCTCACTGCTGAAAAGCACTGCACGATCAATGCTTTATCGAGAAGCACCCTTTCCTTCAGGTCAGAACCAGGAACGCACGCCAGAGAAAAGGAGGGAGAGCAAATCACCAGACGCCTATGCGGGCTGGCCCGCGGCCCGAGCGCCGCGGCGCGGGGCGCTTTATCAGAAACTCTCACGGGCGCCTCCGCCCAAACTGAGCTCAGTTTTGTCCAAATGCAGCGACTGAGGGTCCAGCTGAGGTTTGCGCGGAGAGGCCGGTGTGAGATCCATCGCCCGCAAGGGCTGCCTGGGATCAGTCTCCCTGCGTGGACGGCACCTGTCTGTAACCGCCGGGTCACCCACACCACCTGACAGGACATGAGGGTGGGAGACGGCACAGCAGGATGGAAGGGGCGGTCGGGGCCACGTGACCAGGAGGCCTCGGCGGTTAAGTCCGTTTCTCCTCCTTTCCCCCACTCCCCCGTTCCAGAACCCCTTCCCATCCCACCCTGTGCATAATCCCAATCCGGGTCTCTCACACCGGCTAGCTAATAATTACACCGGCGGCCAGTCAAAAGGCAGGCCTGGGGTCCAGTTCTCCCTGCCACCTGCCACCTCGAACGAGAGCTACAGGAAGAAGGACGCGGGGGCACTAGGAGCCGAGCAGAGCCATGAGCAGAGAAAAGCAGAAATCTCAACTTCAAGTTCCTACCCCGAGGGATCCCGACATACAGGGTGTCTCTGCCATTGCGTGGTGTCCCCTTGAAGCGGTCTCACTGTGTGCGTGTCACGGTCATTACCACGTGAGAGTTGCTTTTTTCATTTCTAGTAAAGATAAACTGAAGCCCTGAGTTGATCTGGGGACATCCCTCTTTCTGCCTCTCCCATTAAAATGTGCGCAGCAGTGTGGCAGGCAGCACAATGTGCCCATCGCGGGAGCGCCCCCGCCACCCGTCCCCCTGGGCCGGTCTCCTGAGCTCTCCCAACACGCTATGCCTTCCGTGCTCATCTCACAAGCCATCTGAGGGGCTAACGCGTAATGCCTTTCAGAGCAACTAGAAGACGCGGGACATTCTTTTGGCAATGTTGCCAGACATTGTGATCGTTAAAATCCAGACCCCCTTTAGATAGGCTCTCATGAAAGAAGTGTCTCGATTACAAAATAGTGGCGGACACTGTCCCGAGGACCATTTCGCGAGCGCGGCCTCACTCCGTCCATCCCCCCACTGCCAAGTACATATTCTGATCTGTCTGGGTTTTCCTAGCGGCGTCGTGGTCTAATTCGTCGTGGGTCCACGTGACGCCGGAACAATGCATTAGACGGTCTGTGCC
>NW_024351523.1:0-541 GCF_902729225.1 Pteropus medius | reverse complement strand
AAAAGACAGAGAAGCTAATGAATCACACTTTTCTCTTTCATATGCCCCAAAGATATTAATTCAAAAAGGAGAAAATGTACTCATCAAAATAAAGACTTTATTCATTCATTCACTAATTTAGCCAACATGTATTAACTAGTGCAGAATGGATGTATTTTTCATTCTTTGTCTTCGAATGCTCTTTACAAGCAGAATTCAGTCGAATGTTTTTATCTACCTTTATAAGCTCTTAGGCAAGTCTAAAGTGTGACTTTCATTTTTTTAAAAAGCCACAATCCTATTATTGTAAGTGATAAAAATGAGGTGCTGATGGTTAGTATATAGAACAAAAAGTACAGATCAGGAACTTAAACTAGCCTCACCACTAACTAGGTTTTTGTCAGTTTTCCTATATTTTAAATGGGGGTTTTCGTGCCTTATTACGTTCAGGGCTTCAATGAGATAAGAGTTTCCTTTGGAGGAAATGCCACTTTATGTGTATTCTTAGAGACTGTTGCCATTACAGAAGAAATACTTTTCTCCAGGTCATAGAAGAAATAAG
>NW_024351522.1:0-404 GCF_902729225.1 Pteropus medius | reverse complement strand
AGGCTGGGACACCGGGGCCTCTGGAGGGCAGCTGTGTTTTCCTCGCTGGTCCGCGTCGGCTGCAGGTGGGCTGTCCGCTGCGCGCGTCCGCCACCACGTCTCATCCCTGCGCTCCGTGCGCGTGCACGGGACACTCTAACGAGAATCCCGTTCAGTCTCACGTGACTGCTGCCTTGACCGTGACGGAGGAACCAGCACGGATGCTGCCTCATGCCATAAACTACCACGGAAGTGAACGACGTACGCGGAGCGACTGTTTTCAGACCCTGGGCCCTGGGCGGTGTGGGCTGTGCCCTGACCGGGGTCGCTGCCTGGAGGAACTTTCCAGAATCGAGCAGGGGCAGAGGCTGCGAGAGGGGCACTCGGTCTTGCTGAGTCGAGGGGGAACAGACTGGGCTTCGGAG
>NW_024351521.1:0-458 GCF_902729225.1 Pteropus medius | reverse complement strand
CCGCCAGGCCTACGACGGCCTTGGCGGCCGAGACCCTGACAGGAGAAAGTCAATGACCTCGAGGACTTTCCTCCTCGGAGGCCACAGGAAGCAGCCCTGACCTGACTGAAGCCCGCCCGCTCTCCCCTCACTCTCTTCACGCTTAGACTCGGGGCAGGACGGATCTGTGGACCTACCAGCTGAGTCTCCGCCAACCAGAACGAACCAAGCAGGAAGGAACACGACCGCCTCTGGCCCCTCTGTGCTGTCAGCACGCGCACAGCAAGGCGCATGCTCAGCAACGGTCAAGGGCTGCAATGGGCGTGCGCAGCAATGGGCATGCGCACTGACTTCGGTGCCTGGTGTGAGGATTCAGATTTTCCTGCCAAGGCCCTAGAGCATTGAAACCAAGATGTCTACCGTAGACGAAAGAGGGTCCTTGAAGTTCCATTTTCCTCCCCCAACCCACCTATCAATCT
>NW_024351520.1:0-367 GCF_902729225.1 Pteropus medius | reverse complement strand
TCGCCACCGCAGTACCCGCAGATGACCGGGCATGGCCCACAGAGCCCCAAGGCCCCGGGAGGGCTGTGCATTTGCCCCAAGTGAGCCTTTTCTCGGAAGTCTCCGATTCTGGCTCAAAATGGACGTCACCAGAGAGCTTTTCACCAAAGCTACCATATACATATATATGCATATATATATTCATCTATATGCATATATATGTATATGGTGGAATTTCGAAGGAAACCTGCGTAGACACCTGGTCTAGCACAGAAGACAGGCCGCTGCTAGCACCTCCAACTCCCCGCAGTGTGGACACCGGGCGTTCCAGAGCCACAATTCAGCATGATCTCTTTTCATCCCGGAGGCCCCGGGGCTCCTTCCTCAG
>NW_024351519.1:0-422 GCF_902729225.1 Pteropus medius | reverse complement strand
ATACACATGTGTGTATACACATATATATACACATGTGTATATATACACACACACACACACACATATTTACATATTACATATATATATGGTATTATTCAGCCATTAAAACAAAAGTAAATCCTGTCATTTGTAAACATGAATGAACCTGAAGGAAATTATGCTAAATGAAATAAGCCAGACAGAAAAAGCCAAATACTGTATGATGTTACCTGCAGGTAGACTATAAAAAAGTTGAACTCATAGAACCTGAGAAAAAAATAGTGGTTACTAGAGACAAGGTGGTGGGAGAAATGCAGAGATGTTGATCAAAGGGCACAAACTTTCAGTTATAAAAGGAATAAGTTCTGGGGATCTAATGTATAACATGGTAACTATAGCTAATAATACAATATTGTATACTTGAAATTTGCAAAGTGAATAGA
>NW_024351518.1:0-759 GCF_902729225.1 Pteropus medius | reverse complement strand
GAGTGAGGCTGTCCCCACATATTCACAGCTGTGCCCAGTGGGGGTGTCATATTCCTGGCCATGTGACTAGGGATTTGAGTCGAATCATTCAAAGGTAATAAGTGTCGGACCTCCCACTCTTGTTGCATTTATTAGTAAGGTAAGCATTTGGGGTTCTCGTCTTGTTTTGTGGGTTCCCGCTGGGGTTGCTAAGTGCAGCACGGGTGCGTGGAGTCCGCAGGCCCCGAGGAGGCTGCCTGGGAATGACACCAGCAGAGAGGAAAGCAAAGCTCAGACGCGGAGAAGGATCGAGTGCCAGGAAAGGCCCAGGGCCAGGAGCCGCTGGGCGCGCTCGTGGCAGCTGAACCCCGGCCTCTCCAGTTACACAGGCCCATCAGCTCCCCCGTCGTTCCAGCCGGTGCGAGCCGGGCCCCCGTCACCTGCAGGTGGGGGTCACGAAGGCCACGCAGGCCATCGGAAGGTCTCAGGACAGTATCCGTGTGATCGACAGAATTTCTGGGTCTGAGACTGAAGGCAGGAACGTGAGGACGGGGCCGAGTCCCTTGCCCCAGGGAGATTCGGCAAAGCTGGGCTCTGGCCGTGTGGCGGGGCCGTGTGGTGGGGACGAGTCAGCAGCGCTGGGACTGTTTTCTCTGGGTCGCTGGCTACATTTCACCACCTTGTTGGCAGCTCAGACGTCACGTGACCAATGGTAACCTGCGGGAGGTGCATACAGGTCATGACTGTGACACCCAGGTCGTGTCTCCAACGCGAAGCTGC
>NW_024351517.1:0-850 GCF_902729225.1 Pteropus medius | reverse complement strand
GAAACAAGTTCAGGGTTCTTTCCAGGTTTTCTTTTACTGATATACAATGGTAAAACAACTTATAGCTTCAAAATGCTTTCATGTATGTTATACTTCATTTGATGTACATATAAATGTAAGTTTGTGTGTGTATAAAACATGTTATTCAATCAGCAAATAGAGACAACAGAAATTTTTACTAGCTAGCACCATCCCATACAACTTTCTGTAATGGTAGAAAATAGTCTACATCTGTGCTGTGCAATACAGTCGCTACATGTAGCTACTGAGTACTTGAAATGTGGTTAGTGCAATTTAGGAACTGAATCTTTAACTTTTAAAAATTAATTTACATTTAAATAGCCTTATATGGCTAGTGGCTACTCTATTGCAGAGTATAGCTCCACACCCTTTCATTCTGACAAAGTTTCTTCTCTAAACTCTATTCTTGACCCATATCTTAGTCTCAGGAATCCCAGCACGAGTAAAGCCTGACCTTTGCCTTTCAGTCTTCCTGGTTTATTTGTATTATTTCAACTTTCATGACGACCACAAAATCCCAATTTATACTAAAACACTGAGAAAAATAATTCTACTGTCAGGTACACAGAGTTACAAGGAACCCCAAATGAAATAAGAACTATTTAATTTGGTCTTAAACAGTTTACTTGTTTGAACAGAATTCAAAGTAATGTGGCTTTTGAGCATTGGTAACCTCACTCAATATATTCCACCATTCCCTGTCTCACTCTTCTCTATTTTCTTTCTGAGTTTGAAAACATGACAATTCAATGTATTACATGAATAAAAGTATTCAGATAAATGCAAACTATAGTGCCCACAACTGAGATGGCCATTCATTTTTTTAGAA
>NW_024351516.1:0-502 GCF_902729225.1 Pteropus medius | reverse complement strand
TAGGGTTAGTGTTAGGGTTAGGTTTAGGTTTAGGTTTAGGGTTAGAGTTTGGGATTAGCGTCAGGGTTAGGGTTAAGGTTAGGGTTAGATTTAAGTTTAGTTATACGATTAGGGATAGTATTAGTGTTAGATTAGGATTAGGGTAAGAGTTTGAGTTAGGGTTTAGAATTATGGTAATGGTTATTGTGAGGGTTAAGTTTAGGATTACTCTTACCGTTAATGTTAGGTTAGGGTTAGCGTTAGGGTTAGGGTTAGGGTTAGTGGTTAGGGTTAGGGTTAAGGTTAGATTAAGTGTTAGGGTTAGAGTTAGGTTTAGGTTTAGGTATAGGATTAGGAATAGGGTTAGCGTTAGTTTAGATTTAGGGTTAGAGTTAGAGTTAGGGTTTAGAATTATGGTAATGGTTAGTGTGAGGGTTAAGGTTAGGGTTACTCTTACCGTTAATGTTAGGTTAGAGTAGGGTTAGGGTTAGGGTAGGGTTAGGGGTTAGGGTTAGGGTTAGGG
>NW_024351515.1:0-622 GCF_902729225.1 Pteropus medius | reverse complement strand
AATGAAAATTTTACCTTTGCATTAAGCCTAACTTCTCTCTCTTCGACTCATTTTTGGAAAGGGGATTTTATTTTATTTTATTTTATTTTATTTTATTTTATTTTTTTTTATTTTATTTTATTATTTTATTTTCTTTTATTCTATTTTATTATTTTATTTTATTATTTTCTTTTCTTTTCTTTTCTTTTATTATTTTATTTTATTTTATTTTATTTTATTTTATTATTTTATTTTATTTTATTTTATTATTTTATTTTATTCTATTTTATTATTTTATTTTATTTTATTAATTATTTTATTTTATTATTTTATTTTTCACACACAAGGGGATTTGGAACGGAACAGGAAGTGTGTTTGTCTTCCCAGCGCACAGCAGAGCCACGCGCTGAGCCCCGAGAACCGCCAGTGGCGGAGCTGGTCCCTTTACAGCCTGGCGCCCAGCAAGGAGAAAGGACAGCTCTTGCTTAAAAACCCAGACCCCCCAGTGGCTGACAATCAGGGGTGCCACAGGAAAAAGTCACGAGTCACCGCGAGTCAGGGGTCCAGGGCCGTGGGCTGCGCCGGCCGGACAGTTCTCGTGCACGCGTCAGTCATTTCCCCTTCTGAGTGGTTGGGGTCTTGG
>NW_024351514.1:0-681 GCF_902729225.1 Pteropus medius | reverse complement strand
GGAAGGTGGGCATGGGCTCAGGAGCCCAGGGAAAAGAATTCGCCTGGGCAGGCAGGGGCTGACACATCTTTCCTCCGGTGGTGGGTGATTGCAGAGTTTACCGAGTGTCCCGGTGTTTTCTAGTTGGACATGCCATGGTCTTACCTGAAAAGGACAGTCCCCGATGTTCCCAACCTTTATACTTCTGTGTCGATGACTGGATCCTGACTCACCCTGGGGTAATATATTCATCCAGTCTTTTGCCAGCCTCTGCTACACTCTGGAATGTGAAAAAGTGGGTTCAGTAGACATAACTCCCATCCTCATGGAGTTTATGTTCTAATGGGAGAGGACAGGCACAAACAAAACAAACCCCCGCATACACAGAAACAGGCCACTGGAAGGATTTTAAACAAAAGAGTAATATGTTTTAAAATTGAATAAATGCGGGCGTCAGCATAAAGATAATCAGCTTAAATCATCAGAAACAGATTATATAGGGAGTAATCAGAAAGAAGTGGGCTCCCACCCACACCCTGAGGAACCCTGATATTTCAGCACTGTGTACCAGAGGAAGAGTCAGCAAAGGAGACTGAGCAGCAGCTGTCAGGTGGGAGGAGAGCCGGTGCTGGGGAGCTCAGCAGAGGGCAGTGTTCAGGAAGGGAGCGACAGGTTTTGAAGACTGTCGTCAGGAGATCCAGA
>NW_024351513.1:0-5411 GCF_902729225.1 Pteropus medius | reverse complement strand
GGCACTGCAGGTGTGCATTTGTTGCGTTGGATCCCACGGGCCCGACTGGGCTGTTCTCAGGCCCTCACCATGGGAAAGGCTCCGACCTACGTCTGTGGGGACAGAGGAGGGGTCAGTCCCACCCTCCGCCCCTCTCTCTTGCAAGACCTGCGCCTCCTGACGGCCGCGCTGAGCCAGCGAAACGTGGGCGAGGAGGTGCGAGCACAGAGTGCGCCTGTGGCCAGGCAGAGGCTGCTGTAGGGACCCGGAGCATAGAAACCCGACTCTGGGCACCAGGGCCTCGTCCCTGAGCGCGGACGGTGAGTGGCTGGGGTCAGGGTGCATCTGAGCCATTGCCGGGGACGCCAGGCATGAGGCAGACTCAGAGAGCTGCAGGCTGCCATTCACGGACGCCTCTGGCCGACCTGCACGGGGCAATCGCCGATCCCTTAAGCTCACAGCCTCTGCTGTGCTATAACCTGGCTGCCTGCACAGTGGTCCGCCTGGGGCCTGGCTGGCGTGGCCACCTGGGGCGTGGCGGCTCGTCCCTGGCTTCTCCCTCCTCCCAAGCACTCCATCCTGGCTGGGCCCCTTGCCCAGGGACCTGGTGCCTGTGCCCCAGCCCAGCCCAGCTCCTTCCCAGGCAGAGCCCATAGCCAGGCCTGGCCGACCCTCCTCTCCCTCCCCAGGCTGGTCAGTTCCTATAGGCTGGTGATGGCCTAAGCAGCTCCCCACACAGGGGAATGGCCTTGTTTTGTCAGAGGACTCTGAGGCCTGGGCACAGGGACGTCCTGTCTGTGCTCCTGTGCACCCCACAGGGAGGTGGCAGCTTACTCTTGCAGTGGACATAGATATGCCTGCTTCTGGGGACCAGAAGTCACATATGCAGGGGGCGGCACCCGGGAGAAATGGGGACCTGCCTCGATGTGCCCTGCGCACACGTCCCTGTGTGACAGGTGAGTGTGGTGACATGTGGCCATGCTGGCCGCCATGGCACGTCCACTGGCTCGGCCCACACACTCAGTGCCAGGCTTAGGACCTGGAGTGTCTGGCACTGGGCGGGGGACAGTGAGCGTGAAGGGAGTGCATGTTCCACGAGCTCCTTGGCTGCAGCTGTGTCATGGGGGAGGGGAAAGGTGCGTCCGAGGCCGAGGGAGGCCACCTCAGCGGACCCTCCAGAGCTCAGCCCCGGGAGCGGCCCCTGGGGAGGCCCGGCGTCCCCATCCCAGAGGCCCGGTGGGGCCTCTGTTCCCAGCCGGGCGGCTGCCCACACGCCCCGCTCACTGAGCGACCGAGAGCAGAGGGCACGCGCCTTTGTCTTAGGAGCCAGGCCGGGGTGACGAGTATGTCCACGGCTGGTCACCATCGTCTGAGAAGCCCCCGAGGATGCAGCAAGTGCGTTACCAAAGTGACCAGCGCTCAGAAGAGAGGAGGTGGGAGAGGCAGGGTTTGTGAGGTCACAGGGAGCAGGCTGCACGTGGGCGGGCGGAGGGGGGACGCCCGGGTGGCCTGCCTTGTCCGAGCCCACGGTCGCGGTGGCGGGGCTGTGGTCTCGACAGGCGGGCGCCAGCGTCGCAGACGGGCAGGGCTGAGGGGTGCGGGGGTCCTCGCGACTGGCACACAGGTCTAACTTCGACACTCAGCTCCTGCCCGCCTGGCGGAGATGGGGAAGCTGGGCATCCGGACCAAGCCACCAAGTGTGGGCAAAGCCACTTTAGCGCCCACCTGCCTGTGACAGGGACGTGGTCAAAGGCAGAGCCAGCAGCGCCATGAGTACATCTCCCCAAGGAACGTCCTGCTCCCAGACCCCCGGGTTTCACAAGGAAGACCTAGGATCTTCATGAAAGAACAGTATGGTTTTTGCAAAACCTACAGCAACAGCGACGGTCGCACGTGTCCTGACACCTCTGCAGCTGCATCGCCACGTCGCTGATGACACGTCGGAAGCACTGTTGACATCGCCTCTGCTGGCCCTGATGACGGCAATGACAGCAGGTCGCAGGGCCCCGGGCGGCCACTTCCTGTCCGGATGGACACCCAGAACCGAGCAAGACAGGAGCGAGCGCCCCCAGCCGCAGGAAGGACCCCGCTGGGCCCCGCAGCGCCTGCCCTGACCCCTCCCGGCCCTCGAGGCTGCTGGCCCACGACGTCTCTCATCACGCACTCGTGTCTCCATGGCTGTATCAGGAGACAGGACAACGGGCGGCTGGGGGTCGGGAGACAGGACGGAGCCCGAGCCGGCCCCTCCCCCGCACGCCCTCGTGGCAAACATGTTTCCTGGGTCCGGCCCCGAACGGGTGGGAGGCACTGTGCACGCCTGCTTGTTTGGTCACCAGTCGCGCACATTTGTGGGGGGGTCTGCTGCATGCGAGGCCATCACAGGGCGTCGCGTTCCCGTCCTGCAGCTTCCCACAGGGGCCGGCTGGCCGGGAGCGGGGCTGGCGGGGACCGAGGCCCGCGGGCGCCACCTCCCAGGAGAGCAGATCCCAGGGCACCGTCCCATCCTCCTGTCTGTCGTCCGTGGAGGGCAGGGCGCGGTGAGCGGCCTGGATTCTGGTCCCCGCTTCCAGTGGCTCATCGTGGCGCCTCCGCTGGAGATGGCTCCTCAAGGACGGAGCTCTGAAACGTCCCATGAGTCGTGGACAAAGGGAACTTGGTGGCGTCACCATCGTCGGGGCTAATGACAGGGACGTGACTGGGCTTCAGATGGTCACCTGCCCGAAGGAGAGGGAGGGGGATGTCAACACTTCCGTCCCCCCGTCTTGGGCGCCGTGGTCCCAGACGCCGTCCTCCAGCATGGAAGACGCGTCATCGGACTCCCTGGGCCTCAGCGACGTCCACTCTGCTCTGTCTCGCCCGCTTTGCCTTTCGGTCCCCAGGTGTCCGGCCTTGACTGGATAAGCGTGGGGCCCGGCCCGGCACCATTCAGCCCTGCGCTGGCGTTACGGGGTCCCTCGTGAGAATCACCGCCTACTGGCGTGTCTGCAGGGGAGCCAAGGGTCGTGACCGGGCAGAGAGCGCCGTGGTGTCGCCGTCCGAGGCTGAGAGCCAGTGACAGGGAGGCTGGGTGCCCGGCTGACGGTGCATCACCTGCCTCTCTGATCACTGAGCTTCTCCCGTCTGATCATCAGGGAAGCATGCTTTACCACGATCCGAGCTGATCCGATCATCTTAAAATCACCCCGAACGACAACACGGCATTTGGCTTTGAAATACGCCTTCGATATCATTCAGCTGCTGTTGAATGCCCGTGGCTGAGGCTCATTAAAATGGACAAACATCTCCAGACGCCAGCAGAGCCAGAGTGGCTACAGCAAGCCTGGAGGACCCGTCTGCAGGAGGCTGGGATCGGACAGACACACTCTATGGGAGGGAGGTCACAGCTCTGCCCGGTGAGCTGGACGGAGCCTCTTCCCCAGCGAAGGGCCATTCGCCAAAGACGGCCCGGGAGGGCCGGGACGCTGCCTGTGGCGGGGCGTGGGCCTGACCGTGGAGGCACTGCACAGCCCCTCCCGAATGCCAGGCCCCAGCCCAGGACCACCCTCGCCCCCTCCTCGTGGTGCAGCACCTTTGATGGCCAAGCATTTTCTTTTCAAGTGCAGAAGGCCCCTGACGTGAAGCTACTAGCTGCCACCCTGAGCACCCGTTTGCACATCTGCTGGGCCGAGTTGAAAGCGGCGGGGAGCGGAGCCGGGAGCCTGGCGGCGGGTGGGCGCCCGGGGGACGGGGCCGACAGCACGGAGGGCCGCGGGCCGGGGAGGGCGGGCGCCAGCTGCTGCCTGAACCAACGAGCCCGCAGCTCCGCTTGGTGCTCCGTTCACGGGAGGCCGGCCCCCGCAGGCCTTGGCTCGCCAGCCCCTTTGGGGAGCCCCGGCCGGTCTGGCTGGCTCAGAGTGCGGGACCCCCGGCCTGCCCCACCCTCAGCCACTGCACAGGCTCTGGGCTCAGGTGTGGCCTGAGCACTTCCTGAGAGCACAGCAGGACCCCACGGCCCCGAGGGGCCATCCGAGCCCAGGCCAGGTTCCACCAAGGTGGCCCCGGGGCTATGGGCTCCTGTGTCATACCCCCTTCCCGGGCCCCTGCCCTGGATGCCTGCATTTCCCAGCTCCCAGGCCTGGCTTCAGGGCCTCCCCGGGCCCCTCCGTGAGGACCACGCAGAAATGACAGGCCGTGCGTTTCCGCAGGACCAGCTTCAGCCCTGGCTTTCTGCAAAGGCGTCCTGGCACATTCCACACGGTGCCCGCCCCGCCCACGAATGCTCCCTGCTCCTCCCAAGTCCCACCGGCTCCCCGCGACCTCGCCCGGTCCTCACCAGCGTCCCCCGCCCCCCAGACTTACAGCCTCAGAAGCGCGGCCCTGGGAGGGGTGCCGGACTCTCCACGGAAACGCACTGGACCAACACTCGATCGCGGCTGACACCGCCCCGGCACGGCAGGGGAGGGAAGACACTAGAACATTCTCCACATGGAACTTGCATTTTCGGGGAGACGGAGGCTGGTGAAGGAAGCGAGAGCGTCGTGCGCTCCGCGATGACGCCGTGTCACATGTTGGAAGTCAAAGAACAGCGGCGCCGGCTCGGCCGGCTCTGAGGGTCCCTCGTCGGCAGAGCAAAGGGAAAGGCTCGGTTCTCTCCTCACCGCCTCGACCTTGCTCTGGGCCCGGACTCCCCGCTGACAGCACCACGTCGGGTCCCACCGCCTCGCTGTGCATCTCCCCGGCCCGGGTGGCACCCGTCCCGCATCGTGACCCAGAGCAGCTCGCTCACGGCTCAGCACCCTCCGTCCTCCAGACAGCAGGTGACTTTCAGAAAGAGTCACGTCATCACCAGCAGTAACGGCGATTTTCTTGACTCGTTCTCTAGAGTCAACGCGAGCAACATTTTTAAAGGGCGAATTTCAATTTTGAAGGTGTTCGGATTCAGCGAGCATTGCGGCGAGGCGGACGGAAGGGGTGTCCTCTCCCCAGGAAGGATTCTGCACCCGTCACACTGTTGCGTGTTTGAAATACAAATGAGAAACCCGGATTCTGTGTCCTGTCCTCGTAATGTGTAGTTTGCGACTACTGCTTAACGCACGGTGGGGGAGGGACGTCACCGCCGGGGACCCCGACGGCCCCGAACCATCGCACCTGCCCCGCGGTCAGCCGGGCTAGCCGGGCACGCCCGCTGAGTGACAAAGCGGACGCGGTCGGAACGTGCCCCCGAAGCTTGCGCGGTGCTCGTGTGAGCCGGCGGTAGCCGCGGCCGCTGATGAGAGCCTTTTCGGGCGGGCGGCTTGACGCGCCGACGCCGTTCGGGGCTGCAGGTGCTCGGCGAAACCAAAGCGCCGTGTGACCAGCGCTCACCCCCTGCGCTGGGCAGGGCCGCCCCAGCCAGAAACCGGGCGGTGCCGGGGCCAGAGTCCTTAGCTCAAGGTCACGAACTTCCGGCCCGC
>NW_024351512.1:0-373 GCF_902729225.1 Pteropus medius | reverse complement strand
TTAGGGTTAGGGTTAGGATTAGTGGTTAGGGTTAGGGTTAAGGTTAGAGTTAGGGTTAGGTTTAGAGTTAGGTTTAGGTTTAGGTATAGGATTAGGATTAGGTTTAGGTTTAGGTTAGATTTAGGGTTAGAGTTAGAGTTAGGGTTTAGAAATATGGTAAAGGTTTGTGTGAGGGTTAAGGTTGAGGTTACTCTTACCATTAATGTTAGGTTAGGATTAGGGTTAGGGTTAGTTTAGGGGTTAGGTTTAGGGGTTAGGGTAAGTGTTAGGGTTTAGGGTTAGGGTTATGGTTAGTGTTAGGGTAATGGTTAGGTTTAGGTTTAGGTTTAGGTTTAGAGTTTGGGGTAGGGTCAGGGTTAGGGTTAAGGTTAGG
>NW_024351511.1:0-7136 GCF_902729225.1 Pteropus medius | reverse complement strand
GTCCTTAGGGTCTGAGAACGGAGAGGAATTCAGGCCAAATGTTTTTTATTCTTTCAGAAATATATCAACCCAGCCTATTCTCCTTTCCTCATTTCTTTGGTAAAACAATAGTAGAAAGGAATACCTAGATGATTTAGATAACAACATTGTATCTTCTTTTCCTTCTCAAGTGACTGGGGCAGCACTTCAGCAGAAACCCAAGATACCCGGCATGAGTGAGGCAAAAAGGGATATAGCTGCAGGAAACCTCAATAGACAGGGACAATGACCCTTCTCAGCTGGAAGCAGATACAGAAGAACAGACCACCCATCCCTCAACATCGCTACTAAGAAGAAGCAGGTTCATGGCTCTTAGAAAAGAGTTAAGCAGGAAAGATAGATCGGGGCTTTAGGTTCTGCCTGCAAAGACACCGATGTCGTCCTGTTGGAAGAAGGGTCTGCCCATGCCCGCCCACAATGAAGCAAGCGAGAAGGCATTTTGGGGCTAAAGGTAACGCATAGCAGTAAACAAGAAGGCAGAAAATTCGGTAGGGGTTTTAGCCAGTCAACCGCACCGTGCAATGAAGACCTCAACGACCTTCAACTCACCTGAACCCCATTATACCATGATCATAAGGCGACGCGTATGACCATAAGTTCATTAAGTCCATTATAAGAGGCTGAAATCTGGGAACGAACATGCGCAGAAAGCAAATGATGAATCACGGAGTCCTGCCAGTCTTAATTGTCAATCAAGAATGCTCAGTGCTCTCAAAAAGTGCCCACCTAGAGCAAATAGGGAACAAAAGCCCAAAAGCTTGGTCGCCAGGCCTTTTGAGCCACGCCTCTCTTGCTCAGGCCCGCTTCCACGTCTGCAAGTGTACTTTCCCTTCTAACGAAACTTGTCTTCTCTTCAGTATTTCATTATCTCGCTCTATCCATTGTTCCAGACATCAAGAATGGGATGACGTGCCGGGAGAGGATCCCGCTCTCCGGTAACAGTGTCATCCTTTGTACCTCATTCCTAATCAACGATTATAAAATACACTTAGTGTCATGGTCTTCATAATCTAATATCATCTAGAATGCATCCAAACTTCGGTGCTTTTTCTCCTTACACAATAGTGATGAAAAGTTTATTCCAATTTTAATTTGTCTTCCATTCCTTGATTATGATATTAAAGTTAAAGTTGAAAGAGTCTCACGATTTCTCCATAGTAATCAACAGATGCTATCCTCTTTATATTCACTAAGTAATCGGAGCGTGTCTCAATGTCATTGTTTTCTACGATCGTTTACCCAATGATTTTGTATGCAAAGAAAGCTTTTTCCTCAATAAATTATTATCAAGCAGGCTAAAAATATGAATACTTTTAATGGGAATTTTCTTGTCCATCAGTTAGTTGGCATGATTTCCTCATGGGAATGACAGAAACAAGCGGTCGAAGTGCAGCTTTGGATTTCTGAAATGCCTTCTGAAAGCTCATTGCATAGACCTTAGCTTTGAAAGCTGATGTCTTCATTTGCAAGAGCCAGGCTATGTTGAATGTAATACGTATTATACAGAGCCCTAGATAAGCAAAGCTCAGAGCCTAGACATATGCATTTTTAGCCATACATAAGCAGGACCCAGGAGAGCATAATGCTAATAATGCAGGTGGGACTAGGGCCCTTCCTGTGTGGGGTACTGGGCTGGGCATAGTGTCAGCCAGTGCTGGCGGGCTGGCTGTGCACTGTAAACTCGAAGGGGCAATCCATGTGAATGGGTTCACTTCAATTGCACAGTGCATCGGTTGTGTAACTCTATGAACGTGACCCTTGAAAGAGGCTTGGATAGGCAGGAGAGAGTATCGAAACAGGAAATGTGAAAGGTTGTAATTCCTGGAGCAGAATGGCACTTGTCCTCCCATTCTACTTGGACCTTTGTGAAGGAGAAATCCACTCAGTGCCCCACCACAACAGGAGGAGTTTGGGTGAGGTGAGGAATGACAGCCTGGCATTTAGAGAAGAGAGACCCTGAGGGAGTGCCCTCGATTTCCCCAAGGCTTTTTTATAGCAGAGGTGAGTTTCAGCTGCAGGCCATAGGAAGAGACTCCATAGAAATGCCGTGAGCACTGATAACAAGACAAGGACTAGGATCAGGAAACGATGGCCTAGAGTGTGCAACTATGCTGATGGAGGGCCATGGCAGTAGCTACCAGCACCAACTGCAGATGCTGGTATGTGTCGAAGGCCAAGAAGGATCTGTTATAGCCATTCACCAAAGATGGAGGGAAGAAATATCAGCCACCCAAAGACTGAGGGGGAGAAGACGGCAAAGAGGACCGATCAAACATCTTGGCTACAATCATCTGTAGCTAGATCATTTTTTGAAGAAGAGGAAAAATTATTCAGTACACGGAAGGGAACACATTTGGGAATAACCATGATACCGGTCTTTCCCTACAATGTATGAACAACTAGGCTATCGATTTAACCATACAAAAGCAGGACACTCTGTCAATGGAAAAGAAGAGATCAGGACACTGACCCATGTTCATGACAAAAGGAAAAAAAGAATAATCTTGGCATTTCAAGTCAGACGATGCCCTCAGAGCAATCTCTTGTGATTACTACTGGAAGCAATTGTGTGTGTAGGGGAGGAGCCAGGAGAAGACGCCCCTGTGTCGACTGGATTAAGTGGGTCACATCATCCTTCTCAGGCTTTCGCGCTTGAGCTCTCTTCCGGGCACGTCTGTGTCGTCGAACACTCGTGGATAGAGGACGTTCCGATGTCATTCCCAACAAGCCCTCACCTAGCCCCAAGAGGGCCGATAAACATATAAATGGCGTAAAATCTAAACAAACCCACAAAAAACTACCCAACCTATAACATATCTAAGCTGAAGGATTCATGGCAAGTGCAGAAAATGTAAACCATTATGAGGAAATTATGCCAACTAACAGATGGACAAGAAAATTCCCGTTAAAATTATCCATATTTTTAGCCTGCTTGATAATAATTTATTGAGGAAAAAGGTTTCTTTGGATGCAAAATCATTGGGTAAACGATCGTAGAATACAATGACATTGACACACGCTCCGATTATTTGGTGATTATAAACAGGATATCATCCGTTGATTGCCATGGAGAAATCGTGAGACTCTTTCATCTTTAACTCCAATGTCATAATCAAGGAATGGAAGACAAATTAAAATTGGAATAAACTTTTCACAAACATCGCTATTGTGTAAGGAGAAAAAGCACCCAAGTGTGGATGCCTTCTAGATGATATTAGATTTGGAGACCATGACACTGAGTGTATTTTATAATCGGTGATTAGGAACGAGGTACAAAGGATGACACTGTTACCGGAGAGCGGGATCCTCTCCCGGCACGTCATCCCATTCTTGATGTTTCAGACCACAGTCCACCAAATGTAACATACCGCTGTGAGCCACACCGCACATGAGTGGGGAAAACTGTCTCGTCTCATCAGATGTTCAGAAACCCCTAAGAGTGGAGTTGCTGTTGTGTTCCCAGCTTTGTAAAGAAGATCAGAGTTGATGGCATTTGCCCCAAATCCCACAGGAATGTGACTAAAATCGTATCACCTGTCCCTTGTGCCCTTGTCCCTAATACCTTCTGTATGCGTTGTATTTTTACTAATTTGGACAAATGACAGTCTTAAACCTGACATTACACATCAGAGTTGGAGGTGCTCAGCTCAATCGGTTTGTTGATGGCAGAAGAAAATGAATGCCACACTGTCTTGGTGTATGTGCATGTTTTCTATCCCAGACCACTGAGCAGCTTCGGTTCCTGCAGGAGCGGCAAATGATCTAGAAGGGAACGCAAGTAGAGAGAGGAGTTGTTCCCTCCCTCCCCCTCCCACTATTTGCCTGAGTCCCAGGGCCTGATTGGTTAGGCAGCTAGACGTGTCATCACGCCTCACAATGACCTTCAGAGCTGAGTCATCACAACTGTTGATATGAGCGAAGGCGTGGCAACAAGCACTTGGGTTACTTCGTCATCAGGCCTGAGAATAGTAAGGGAGATGCTGCTGGAGAGGAAGTAGATATTACCTATGTCTGGGGACTGTCTGCTGGTCTGCTTCTCTGTTCCCTGGACATTCAGCTCTTTTGGCCTCAGCACTCTTCATAGGCTTTAGCAAAATCTCCGCACTGATAACTTCTCCCGTCGGAGCAGTTACCAAAATGTCCTAACGGTGTTCTTGTGTTTCAACAGGTTAACTGGGCAGTGGTCAGCGATGCTGGCTTTCAGATCTGATCACTCAGAGAGATTCACAAGGGAACTCGGTCTCAGGTGGGGTTTTATTTTTCTCTCTCCATCTCTAGATAAAACCTGGACCATGGCACTTAAACTGCTACTTCTGGAAAAGGCAAATTCCCTGATATGGGCTATTTGCTTGTAGAAAACAGGACTGTGGGTAGTAACAATCCTCAAGCCACATGGCCTTGAAAGTCTCCGGTACAGAACAACGATATTGTTATCATTCAAATGTGACGCCTGTTGGTACTGCCCAGAGATACGGCATGGAGTTTTACAAAATGGGTAGGGACTAATGGAAGCACATGGCTTGGTGTCCTGTAGAGTGAACCTGTCGAATTTCATTTCATATTTCTGATGCTATATAACTGACTTACATGTGGCAATCGGACCGCTGCCTTAAGTGCACGTCTCTATAGAAGAAGCAAGTCAGTCATGAGGTAATTTGCGAAAGAATAGATACAACTTCAACACACAAAAGAAGACGTTATATACTCCTGTAAGAATGGGGTATGAAATAACAAATAAGTCTATGAGTTTAGTGCAAACATAGTCATGAACGCCAACAGAAGTTTGCCATGAGTGTGCAGATCATTCACTACACGGAAGAGAACACGTTTGGGAATAACCATGATAGCGGTCTTTCCCTACGATATATGAACATCTAGGCTATCGATTTAACAACTAAAACAGGGATTGACACTCTGTCAATGGAAAAGAATAGATCAGGAAACAGCCCCATGTTCATGACAAAAGGAAAAAAAGAATAATCTTGGCATTTCAAGTCAGACGATGCCCTCAGAGCAATCTCTTGTGATTACTACTGGAAGCAATTGTGTGTGTTGTGGAGGAGCTAGGAGAAAGACGCCCCTGTGTCGACTGGATTAAGTGGGTCACATCATCCTTCTCAGGCTTTCGCGCTTGAGCTCTCTTCCGGGCACGTCTGTGTCGTCGAACAATCGTGGAGAGAGGACGTTCCGATGTCATTCCCAGCAAGGCCTCACCTAGCCCCAAGACGGCCGAAGAACACATAAAAGGCTTACAATCTAAACAAACCCACAAACAACCCCCCAACCTATAACATGTCTAAGCTGAAGGATTCAAGGTAAGTGCAGAAAATGTAAACCATTATGAGGAAATCATGCCAACTAACAGATGGACAAGATAATTCCCGTTAAAATTATCCATATTTTTAGCCTACTAGATAATAATTTATTGAGGAAAAAGGTTTTTTTGGATGCAAAATCATTGGGTAAACGATCGTAGAAAACAATGACATTGACACACGCTCCGATTACTTGGTGATTATAAAGAGGATAGCATCCGTTGATTACCATGGAGAAATCGTGAGACTCTTTCATCTTTAACTCCAATGTCATAATCAAGGAATGGAAGACAAATTAAATTTGGAATAAACTTTTCACAAACATCGCTATTGTGTAAGGAGAAAAAGCACCCAAGTTTGGATGCCTTCTAGATGGTATTAGATTATGAAGACCATGACACTAAGTGTATTTTATAATTGTTGATTAGGAACGAGGTACAAAGGATGACACTGTTACCGGAGAGCGGGATCCTCTCCCGGCACATCATCCCATTCTGGATGTCTGGAACAATGGATAGAGCGAGATAACGAAATACTGTAGAGAAGACAAGTTTCTTTAGAATGAAAAGTACACTTGCAGACGTGGAAGCGGACCTGAGCAAGAGAGGCGTGGCTCAAAAGGCCTGGCGACCAAGCTTTCGGGGTTTTGTTCCCTATTTGCTCTAGGTGGGCACTTTTTGAGAGCACTGAGCATTCTTTTTTGACAATTAAGACTGGCAGGTCTCCTTGATTCATCATTTGCTTTCTGCGCATGTTCCTTCCCAGAATTCACCCTGTTATAATGGACTTAATGAACTTCTGGGCATAAGCGTCGCCTTATGATCATGGTATAATGGGGTTCAGGTGAGCTGAAGGTCGCTGAGGTTTTCATTGCACAATGCGATTGACTGGCTAAAAGCCCTACCCAATTTTCTGCCTTCTTGTTTATTGCTATGCATTACCTTTAGCCCAAAAAGCCTTCTCGCTTGCTTAATTGTGGGCGGGCATGGGCAGAACCTTCTTCCAAAAGGACGACCTCGGTGTCTTTGCAGGCAGACCCTAAAGCTCCGATCTATCTTTCCTGCTTAACTCTTTTCTGAGAGCCATGAACCCGCTTCTTCTTAGTAGCGATGTTGAGGAATGGGAGGTCTGTTCTTTTGTATCTGCTTCCTGCTGAGAAGGGTCATCGTCCCTGTCTATTGAGGTTTCACGCAGCTGTATCCTGTTTTGCCTCACTCATGCCGGGTATCTTGGGTTTCTGCTGAAGTGCTGCCCCAGTTACTTGAGAAGGAAAAGAAGATACAATGTTGTTATCTAAATCATCTAGGAATGACTTTCTACTATTGTTTTACCAAAGAAATGAGGAAAGGAGAATAGGCTGGGTTGATATATTTCTGAAAGAATAAAAAACATTTGGCCTGAATTCCTCTTTGTTCTCAGACCCAGAGGACCCTGCTTTGACTAGGGACATTCCCTCATGGTGGTCCGAGGATCCTTATCTAAAGCCAGAGGGAATGAGTGAACAGTTTCAGGGTCATTATGTGGATTTGGGGGATAGGGCCTTTGTCCCACAGAAAGGAGGGAGGAAAACTTAATCAGATTTACTAAAGAAAAAAGAAAACCATAAACTAGGAACTCTGCAAGAGATGTCCCGTATTATTTCCCGCTGTAAGTTGCAGAATTTTAAACGTGATGTCCCGTATCAATATTAGGATCATTGGGGGATTCTTCGAATGACAGAAATGTAACTGTAATAATGTATGCCTGTGTAAGTACACCCGAAAGAGAGAGAGCGTCGGAGAG
>NW_024351510.1:0-321 GCF_902729225.1 Pteropus medius | reverse complement strand
CCCAGGGCCTGACAAGCCTGTGTATTTGTCGAAAGTGAGCAATTTCTCAAAAGTCTCCACTTTTGGCTCAAAATGGACGTGTACTGAGTGCTTAATGCCAGATCTACCATGTATATATATGTGCATATATATATATGCATATATATGCACATATATAAAAGGGAGATTTTTTAAGAAAATAAGCTCTGTTGCTTTCAGCTCTTTAAGGAAAGCAGGCCATTCCAAGCACATCCGTCGTCAGGGAGATTGGACACTGTGGGTCCGAGAGCCACTATGAGACAGTGTCCCAGCTCATCCAACAGCCCCGGGGTTCCATGCTGG
>NW_024351509.1:0-339 GCF_902729225.1 Pteropus medius | reverse complement strand
TTCATTTTCAATGCGTCCACGGGGACCATTACGACCATCCCAGGCTGAAAGGTGAGGGAGTGGGAGGTGTCTGCTTCCGTCCTGAAGTCTGATTTCCACTGCAGAAAGCGGGAAGGAGCCGAGGCCTGAGGAAGGTGCCCTGGGGCCTCCGGAATAAAAAGAGATCATGCTGAATTGTGGCTCTGGAACGCCCGGTGTCCACACTGCGGGGAGGTGGATGTGCTAGCAGCGGCCTGCCTTCTGTGGTAGACCAGGGGTCCACGCAGTTTTCCTTCGAAAATCCACCATATACATATAGATGCATATAGATGAATATATATATGCATCTATATGTATATG
>NW_024351508.1:0-572 GCF_902729225.1 Pteropus medius | reverse complement strand
TATCTGTATTTCCAACTACCTATCAAGAAAATGGTATATACAGCAAATGCAAATCTAACATTTGCACATACAGTGGGAGTTTCAGGGGCCCCAAATCCCTTTAATGAATCAAACTGTTGATCTCTTGCATCCTGGCTCAAATGTTACTTCCTATCTTATCCTCCCAGAGGTAGAAGTGTGTATATACATATACATATACATATACATATACATATACATATACATATACATATACATATACATATACATACACATACACATATATATGTATATACATATATATGTGTATATATGTATATATATATATATACACATATATATAATTGTAGAAAGTCTGTCTATATTACATTTAGCATTATTATTTTCCTGTCTTCTCTACTAATCTGTGAGTACCTCAAAGGCAAGAGCTAATTCATTTCAGTCATTTGTAGGTTATCAACGACATATAATTTTAAGAAATGCATGTGGGTCTCATTCCTGGCAGATCTAAACCCTTGGCCAGACATTACAAATGTGGACTGTTGGCTCTTTTCAACCATCGTGTGGCCCATACAATAATTTTTAAGAATTCA
>NW_024351507.1:0-471 GCF_902729225.1 Pteropus medius | reverse complement strand
AAAAAAAAAAAAAAAAAAAAATGAAGCTACACCACTGTCTTATGCCATACATAAAAATTTACTCAAAACAAATTAACAACTTAAATGTAAGACCAGAAACCATAAAACTCCCAGAAGAAAACATAGGTGATGAGATTCTTGACACTGGTCTTGGCAATGATTTTTTGGATCTGAATCTAAAAGTAAAGTCAACAAAAGCAGAAGTAAACAAATGGAACTAAAACTAAAGAGCTGCACAGCAAAAGAAACCATCATCGAAATGAAATGCAACCCATTGAATGAGAGAAAATATTTGCAAATCATATATCTGGTAAGGGGTTAATAGCCAAAATATATGAAGGATTCATATAACTCAATAACAAAATGTCGAATGATCTAATTAAAAATGGGCAAAGGATCTAAATAGATATTTTTCTAAAGAAGACATTTAGATGGCCAACAGCCACATAAAAAGATGTTCAACATCACTAA
>NW_024351506.1:0-885 GCF_902729225.1 Pteropus medius | reverse complement strand
AGCAGCTGTTTCCCAGTGGCGGTGTAGCACCTCACCCACTCACGGCCCATAAAGAGGGTTCCTCAGACCCCAGTTTTCCCCTTTGCCGGCTCCCCACCCTGAATCCCACTCTGCATGCTCAGGTGTCGGGCCAGCTTTCTGTAGGTCAGTCCTCCTGGGCCTGGGTCCTCACCATCATCTCACATCTCAGTGCCTCGTCCCCCGAATACACTGCCTGTCCGTCAGTCCTGAAGTCACAAGCCCGGGTGGGATGGGGACATTTCTGCTGTGACCCCTGGGAGAGCAGAGTCCATGTTATGGAAAAGGATCCACCTGCTGGGATGTTCCTGGGCTCTGATGAAGGTGAAACTTGGGACAGGTGCATCTTCCTTATTTCAGGTGGAAAAGGCAGCTCCCCAGGCCCTGGTTTTGTCACATGAAAAACCAGTCAACATTTCTGTGTAATCACAGATTTTTTGTTTCTTTGTTTTATTTCTCCTGAAAAATAAAAATGTAGAATAAAAAATTGATAAGAGAGCATTATGACCAGGAAGGGTTCCAAGTACAGTCTACAAAGGCCCGAGTTTTTAAAAGAAGATGTTGAATTGTTCGGAACAAAGGCCTGAGCAGCCTGAGGTTTTTGTCCCACTTCCCCATCTGCGCGTGTCACTGTGCGAGCATCACTGTGCCAGACTGAACAGTGATAGTCGGCCTCGTCCTCAGGCTGCAGCCCAGAGATGAGCAGAAGCCCTTCATTGGCCGAGGTGTCTTTGGATCCAGAGAAGCGGCTGGGGACCTCGGAGCCCTGGTGCTTATCAGAATCTGACTTATAGTATAGGAGATACCGGGGAGGGCTCCCTGGCTTCTGCTGGAACCAGTTTATCCTGTAGCCACCAACACTGAAGC
>NW_024351505.1:0-56454 GCF_902729225.1 Pteropus medius | reverse complement strand
AGGAGACCCCCGGGGCCATCCGTCTGCCAGGGGGCAGAGATAACAGGATCCCAGTTCCTTGCGACTGTGGACTTCAACTCCCAGAGAGACGCGCACCGGGCCCCCCAGGCGCGTGTCCCGCTTCGGATGTCTTTCTAGGCACTCTGCCTCGTCCCTACTCCCGACAAGGAGCCCGAAGGCAGAGGCAGAGGCAGAGGCAGAGGCAGGGGCAGAGGCAGAGACCGCCGCTCCCGCTCGGCCAGCAGCCCAGGACAGCCAAGGCGACTGGGAAGGCCGGGAAGGGCTCGCGGGGCCCGCCTGGGCCTTTTTCGAACCACAAAGGGCGGAGGGAGAGGCCGGGCTCTCCAGAGCGGCCGCATTTCTGGAGCGGCAGTGCCATCAAGCGGATTCATTTTGCGCACGGGCCTTCAGCCCGTGTGTGTACGTGTGTGTGGCTGCCATGCGGAAGGACTGTGGTGGCAGGCAGGGTGGGACTGGGGCACCGAGAGGGGCCGCGGCCGGGGGCCCGGACCCGGGCGGCCGCCAGCACACCTCCAGAGTGGCCAGGGAGGCGGCACGGGCAGTGGAAGGGGCCCGACTTGCCCGGCCAGGAGCCCCGGGGCTCCCCAGGCGCGGTGGGGGCGTGGCCTCGGCGTCCGCCATGTTTCCAAGCACGGAGCCCAGCGGGAGCGCCCACGCCGGGGCGGGCCTCTGGTCCCCACCGCCTCCCGGGCCCTTGCCCTCCGTGCCCGAGCCGGGTCGGCCAGGGGGCTTGCCCCGGGGTCTCGGGGCCACGCGCGGAGCCCGCAGCCGGCCGCCCTGTGGGCGGTAGCGTTTTCCAGACCCCGTGGGGGAGTGTCCTGGATCTCTGGCGCCTGGGCCCCGCCGCGCCACGCCACGGAAGAGGCTTGCGGGCCCAGCGTTCCTTGTGTTTGGCTTACTTTCTGTTCCCGCCAGAGAGAGGCAGGGTCCCAGGCCCCGCGGTGCCCCTCCCACAGGGCCCTTCCTGTCCCAAGGGACACGGGGTCTCCAGGCCCACTGGGCGCCGGATCCCACCGGGTCGGGTCACACCGGGCTAGGATGCGCACTTGGAGAGGGTCGGCCTCGTCAAGAGCGAGGTGACGGAGGTCCGTTTTCCGCACGTCTGCTCGGGGACGTGGCGGCCCGGGCGGCCGAGGATGCCGTATTCTTGTATTCTTCGGCCCTGGCCCGAGGGGCGGGCTGAAACCACCTCCTTTGGGGCGTTGAGGTCTAGGGACTTCTCGGGCGTGGTTTAGGCCTCCGTCGCAGCTCGGTTAAGAAGGCCGCCCCAGTTCACCGCAGGGGCGCTCGCTCGCGGAGACGGACGGACGGCGGGCGGGCGGGCGGACGGACGGACGGACGGACGGACGGACGGATGGACCGACACGCGGACACGGACACAGACGAGCGCGCGCACGCACACACACAAACACACACACACAGGCGCGCGCGCGCACGCGCGGCCCTGCCCACCTAAGTAAGACCTAAGCCCGCTTGGCAAAACGGGCGAAACGTCGGGTGGCTCACGAGCGTGAGAGAAGAAAGGGCAGGGAGCGAGGGAGCCCGCTCGGGCACCGTCCCAGGAGCGGCGAGACCAAAGGGTGTGTGCGCAGGGGACGGCCTGAGCCTGGAGACCCTGCTCCCGTGCCCGCTGACCCCGGGCAGGGTAAGAGCTAGCCGAGGAGCACGGAGGAGCCACCCCGCAAGTTCTCCCGGAAGTGGGCTGCGGGGGTCAGTCGGGGTCTGCGAGGACAGGCCGCGTGCCCGGCAGTAGGCACCTCGTTCCTGGCCTTGGCAGACGCACCCCAAATGTGGTGCATGGGGCCGGGACGGCGGGCGGGCGGGAGGTGAGGGGAGTGGCGAGCTGGAGGCAGCGGGTTCAGACCTCTTCTTGATTCTCCGGCCCCGGTGCGGCCAGCACGGTGTTGAGACCTGCCGAGCCAAGGCCATTCGTTCTCATCGCCCGAGTGAGGCCCAGGGCCTCTCGGGGAGGGTGGCCAAGAGAGCCCCGGTCTGCGATTGCATGGCCGGGACGCCCCGGCCCGCCGCCCCTGTGTCCTCTGGTTCTCCGGTCCTGTGCTGTGCGCGGCTCGGCCCGGCTCGGCCCGGCTCTCCTGTCGTGGCGGTGCGGCCAGAGTCCTGCGGACCCGGGGTGAAGGCACCGCGGCTGCCGACTGGCTCCTTCGGCTCAGGCGAAGGGCTCCTTTCGCCCTGGCCCTTCCGTCCTGCTGGCGGCCGTTGCCTCCCGGACTCTGCTTGCGTGGTGCCGCCGGGCCGCAGGGCGGCCTGGGCACGGGGTGACCAGGCTGCACGCGCCGTCGCGGAGCCGGGCAGAGGATGGTCAGCGGGGGGAATGGGCGGCCTCTAAGGCCGCCAATGGCGAAGGGAAGTCCTGGGCCCACCCCGGGCCAACCTGTGCTCGCCCCGAGGGCGAAGGCGCGCGCGGCCAGCCAAACGCCCAGAGGCCCCGGCCTGGACTCTACCCAGCGGCCGCGTCCTGTCCCGCCCAAGACATGGCGGCCACCGCGAGCTCCGAGCGGCGGCTTCCCGTACGCCACGCGAGGGGCACCCGAGCCCCCGAGCCCTGTGTCGACGGGCCCTCTCCACGGGGCCCTCTGGCCCCGGCCCGTGCCCGGCCGAGCTCTCGACACCGCCGACCTCCCGGGGACGAGGACCCTCGGCCCCGCCCTCACTCCCTCCCTTGTCCCCCTGTCCTCCGCTGCAAGGGTCGGCGCAGGGTCCGCGGGAATGGGCAAAGCCGCTCCTCTTGACGGCAGCATTGCACCAGAAATGCCAAGCCGCCCTTCCGCCGCCACCCCTCCAGTCCTCTGCCCTCCGCCATTGGCGACGGGGAGAAAACAGAAGAAATGAAAAGAAAAAAAAGCTCGATCAGTAAATAAAACGGTCAACCTCCCCCACCCGCACCCCCGTGTCCCATCCGGCCGAGAGGAGGCGGAGCGGCCAGTTGGCCACTTTCGGGCTGCATGTGGGTGGCCGGGGGTCGGGGTCGGGGGTGTCGCGCCTGGAAGTCCTGGCGCTCCTGGCGCTCCGCCCTGCAGGGCCTCCGACGAAATAGGGTCCCCTTCGGCTGCCTCGGTCACCCAAAAGCAGTGGCTCTCCCGCGAGGCAGCCTACCGGCGGACGGGCGGGAACGCATTCGCCGAAGGGACACAGCTTTAGCACTGCGGGGTTGCCTGAGAACTCGGGAAACTGGCCGACACAGTCCGAGCCACCACCCTCCGCCTCCCGCCCCACGCCAGTGTCCCAGGCGGAGGGGCGGGGGTGCACTCTCGACGGGCGCACGAGCGTGGACCAGGGGCCAGCCTGATCGCCAGACCTCGGGCAGTCCGACACCAAGGGTTGCTGCACGCGCCCCCTCGCCCGCACCCGCCCGCCAACGACCCCCCAGCAAGTGCCCCCTCTCCACGGTCCCGCGGGAGCGGCGCCCAAGTCCTCCCGAGCCCGGTGGAGGCCCTTGGCGCCCGGAGCCGGGCCCGAGAGCGAAGAGCAGGCGGCGGGGACGGGCAGCACTCAAGGCGCAGGAGGCCGAAGAGAAGGCCTTACAGGCCCGGCTCTCCTCAAGGGGGCTGCCCCGACCTCTCTCCGAGACTGCTGCTCCTCCCGGACGCGGTGTCAACGGCAGTTGGCTGGACGGCGCTGAGGCCCGAAACAGACCACAGACCTCGGGGCCTAGGCCCAAAGCCTCCAGCTATCCCAGCAGTTCGTCCCAACTCGCGGGGAAACGGGCACCGGCTATCTGGTCTCCGGCGGCACAACAGCTGCGCGAGTCCGACTGTCCGGGGATGAGGGCACTTGTTCTGGGGCGCGGCCGGGTTACGCTCGGCCCAGCCGCTTTCCTCCGGGTGGACACTGACGCCGGCAAGCGTGAAGCGGTCACGCGTACCGGCACTTGGGTCATTCCGCTCTGGACGCCGCCTCATCGCCAGTCGAGTCGAAGATGGAGGAGAGGGACAGGTGGAACAAGCGACCCGCCCTGGGCCGCTGCCGGCAAAGAAACCCAGAGGCTGGAGCTGGGACCGGAGGTCCACTCCGCTCGGATGTGACGAGGCCAGGGGAACTACATGCTGCGAGAGCAGCCAGGCGCCAAAGAGCGTGGGTCTCCACGGGCGCCTCGCTGGGGGCAGAGGCGAGGCGGGAAGGGGGCTGGAAGACGGAGGGACAACCTGGGAACAGTCGTGGTGCCACGGCAAGGGGCTTCTGCTTCGACGGGGCCAGATGCCTTTGGCACGGGGGCACGTCGAAGGCGGTGGCAAGGAGAGGCCCAGGAGAGAAGAAACCTTACAGGTGCGCGCGCGCGCGCGCTCGCACGCACGCGCACACACACGCGCACACAGAAGCACGCGCGCGTGCGCTCGCAGTGTGGGTCTCCCTGCAAACTTAGCGGAGGGCGGGCGGGGGCCCGGGGCGCGGGGGTAGGACACAGACACACCCCGAAGGTGAGCTCCGCCCAAGGGGGCCTGCTGAACAGACGGCCGTCGCCGAAGTCTGCTGCCCCTGCGGAGGCCGCCACGGGGCTCTCTCTTCTCCCGTCCCGTGGACCCCATCCGGACCGCCGTCCCCCCACCTGCCCACGACCAGACCCGGGCACTCAAGGTGGCGGGCGGGGTGTTGGGGCGGGCGGAAGGGCCCGAGACCCCTGGAGGGGAGCAGGGGCAATCCGCCTGCCCCCACATCGCCGGGGCTGGCGGGGGTTGGGGGCGGCGTAGCACCCGAAGCAGCCCCCTCCATCCGCCCCCGGCCCCCCCCCCCGGGTGCCGCCTCAGGGGCCTACTCCCTCTCGGGCCTGCGCCTGAGCCCCGAAGAGCGCCGGATGACGGCATTAGACGGGCCAGGACGCGAGGAAGAGACGCGAAGTCCAGATCCCCGTGCCACCGCTAGCCTCGAAGCAGACTCGATGGCCCGGGTGAGCTGGGATTCTACCCCGAGGAGACCCCCGGGGCCATCCGTCTGCCAGGGGGCAGAGATAACAGGATCCCAGTTCCTTGCGACTGTGGACTTCAACTCCCAGAGAGACGCGCACCGGGACCCCCAGGCGCGTGTCCCGCTTCGGATGTCTTTCTAGGCACTCTGCCTCGTCCCTACTCCCGACAAGGAGCCCGAAGGCAGAGGCAGAGGCAGAGGCAGAGGCAGGGGCAGAGGCAGAGACCGCCGCTCCCGCTCGGCCAGCAGCCCAGGACAGCCAAGGCGACTGGGAAGGCCGGGAAGGGCTCGCGGGGCCCGCCTGGGCCTTTTTCGAACCACAAAGGGCGGAGGGAGAGGCCGGGCTCTCCAGAGCGGCCGCATTTCTGGAGCGGCAGTGCCATCAAGCGGATTCATTTTGCGCACGGGCCTTCAGCCCGTGTGTGTACGTGTGTGTGGCTGCCATGCGGAAGGACTGTGGTGGCAGGCAGGGTGGGACTGGGGCACCGAGAGGGGCCGCGGCCGGGGGCCCGGACCCGGGCGGCCGCCAGCACACCTCCAGAGTGGCCACGGAGGCGGCACGGGCGGTGGAAGGGGCCCGACTTGCCCGGCCAGGAGCCCCGGGGCTCCCCAGGCGCGGTGGGGGCGTGGCCTCGGCGTCCGCCATGTTTCCAAGCACGGAGCCCAGCGGGAGCGCCCACGCCGGGGCGGGCCTCTGGTCCCCACCGCCTCCCGGGCCCTTGCCCTCCGTGCCCGAGCCGGGTCGGCCAGGGGGCTTGCCCCGGGGTCTCGGGGCCACGCGCGGAGCCCGCAGCCGGCCGCCCTGTGGGCGGTAGCGTTTTCCAGACCCCGTGGGGGAGTGTCCTGGATCTCTGGCGCCTGGGCCCCGCCACGCCACGCCACGGAAGAGGCTTGCGGGCCCAGCGTTCCTTGTGTTTGGCTTACTTTCTGTTCCCGCCAGAGAGAGGCAGGGTCCCAGGCCCCGCGGTGCCCCTCCCACAGGGCCCTTCCTGTCCCAAGGGACACGGGGTCTCCAGGCCCACTGGGCGCCGGATCCCACCGGGTCGGGTCACACCGGGCTAGGATGCGCACTTGGAGAGGGTCGGCCTCGTCAAGAGCGAGGTGACGGAGGTCCGTTTTCCGCACGTCTGCTCGGGGACGTGGCGGCCCGGGCGGCCGAGGATGCCGTATTCTTGTATTCTTCGGCCCTAGCCCGAGGGGCGGGCTGAAACCACCTCGGGCTGAGGTCCAGGGTGACCTCGGCGCGGGTCAGGCCGCTGCCGCGCAGCCTGGCCAAGAAGGCCGCCCCAGTTCACCGCAGGGGCGCTCGCTCGCGGAGACGGACGGACGGCGGGCGGGCGGGCGGACGGACGGACGGACGGACGGACGGACGGATGGACCGACACGCGGACACGGACACAGACGAGCGCGCGCACGCACACACACAAACACACACACACAGGCGCGCGCGCGCACGCGCGGCCCTGCCCACCTAAGTAAGACCTAAGCCCGCTTGGCAAAACGGGCGAAACGTCGGGTGGCTCACGAGCGTGAGAGAAGAAAGGGCAGGGAGCGAGGGAGCCCGCTCGGGCACCGTCCCAGGAGCGGCGAGACCAAAGGGTGTGTGCGCAGGGGACGGCCTGAGCCTGGAGACCCTGCTCCCGTGCCCGCTGACCCCGGGCAGGGTAAGAGCTAGCCGAGGAGCACGGAGGAGCCACCCCGCAAGTTCTCCCGGAAGTGGGCTGCGGGGGTCAGTCGGGGTCTGCGAGGACAGGCCGCGTGCCCGGCAGTAGGCACCTCGTTCCTGGCCTTGGCAGACGCACCCCAAATGTGGTGCATGGGGCTGGCGGCGAGGACAGGCGGGCGGGCGGGAGGTGAGGGGAGTGGCAGGCTGGAGCTGGCGGGTTCGTTCTCTTCTTGATTCTCCGGCCCCGGTGCGGCCAGCACGGTGTTGAGACCTGCCGAGCCAAGGCCATTCGTTCTCATCGCCCGAGTGAGGCCCAGGGCCTCTCGGGGAGGGTGGCCAAGAGCGCCCCGGTCTGCGATTGCATGGCCGGGACGCCCCGGCCCGCCGCCCCTGTGTCCTCTGGTTCTCCGGTCCTGTGCTGTGCGCGGCTCGGCCCGGCTCGGCCCGGCTCTCCTGTCGTGGCGGTGCGGCCAGAGTCCTGCGGACCCGGGGTGAAGGCACCGCGGCTGCCGACTGGCTCCTTCGGCTCAGGCGAAGGGCTCCTTTCGCCCTGGCCCTTCCGTCCTGCTGGCGGCCGTTGCCTCCCGGACTCTGCTTGCGTGGTGCCGCCGGGCCGCAGGGCGGCCTGGGCACGGGGTGACCAGGCTGCACGCGCCGTCGCGGAGCCGGGCAGAGGATGGTCAGCGGGGGGAATGGGCGGCCTCTAAGGCCGCCAATGGCGAAGGGAAGTCCTGGGCCCACCCCGGGCCAACCTGTGCTCGCCCCGAGGGCGAAGGCGCGCGCGGCCAGCCAAACGCCCAGAGGCCCCGGCCTGGACTCTACCCAGCGGCCGCGTCCTGTCCCGCCCAAGACATGGCGGCCACCGCGATCTCCGAGCGGCGGCTTCCCGTACGCCACGCGAGGGGCACCCGAGCCCCCGAGCCCTGTGTCGACGGGCCCTCTCCACGGGGCCCTCTGGCCCCGGCCCGTGCCCGGCCGAGCTCTCGACACCGCCGACCTCCCGGGGACGAGGACCCTCGGCCCCGACCTCACTCCCTCCCTTGTCCCCCTGTCCTCCGCTGCAAGGGTCGGCGCAGGGTCCGCGGGAATGGGCAAAGCCGCTCCTCTTGACGGCAGCATTGCACCAGAAATGCCAAGCCGCCCTTCCGCCGCCACCCCTCCAGTCCTCTGCCCTCCGCCATTGGCGACGGGGAGAAAACAGAAGAAATGAAAAGAAAAAAAAGCTCGATCAGTAAATAAAACGGTCAACCTCCCCCACCCGCACCCCCGTGTCCCATCCGGCCGAGAGGAGGCGGAGCGGCCAGTTGGCCACTTTCGGGCTGCATGTGGGTGGCCGGGGGTCGGGGTCGGGGGTGTCGCGCCTGGAAGTCCTGGCGCTCCTGGCGCTCCGCCCTGCAGGGCCTCCGACGAAATAGGGTCCCCTTCGGCTGCCTCGGTCACCCAAAAGCAGTGGCTCTCCCGCGAGGCAGCCTACCGGCGGACGGGCGGGAACGCATTCGCCGAAGGGACACAGCTTTAGCACTGCGGGGTTGCCTGAGAACTCGGGAAACTGGCCGACACAGTCCGAGCCACCACCCTCCGCCTCCCGCCCCACGCCAGTGTCCCAGGCGGAGGGGCGGGGGTGCACTCTCGACGGGCGCACGAGCGTGGACCAGGGGCCAGCCTGATCGCCAGACCTCGGGCAGTCCGACACCAAGGGTTGCTGCACGCGCCCCCTCGCCCGCACCCGCCCGCCAACGACCCCCCAGCAAGTGCCCCCTCTCCACGGTCCCGCGGGAGCGGCGCCCAAGTCCTCCCGAGCCCGGTGGAGGCCCTTGGCGCCCGGAGCCGGGCCCGAGAGCGAAGAGCAGGCGGCGGGGACGGGCAGCACTCAAGGCGCAGGAGGCCGAAGAGAAGGCCTTACAGGCCCGGCTCTCCTCAAGGGGGCTGCCCCGACCTCTCTCCGAGACTGCTGCTCCTCCCGGACGCGGTGTCAACGGCAGTTGGCTGGACGGCGCTGAGGCCCGAAACAGACCACAGACCTCGGGGCCTAGGCCCAAAGCCTCCAGCTATCCCAGCAGTTCGTCCCAACTCGCGGGGAAACGGGCACCGGCTATCTGGTCTCCGGCGGCACAACAGCTGCGCGAGTCCGACTGTCCGGGGATGAGGGCACTTGTTCTGGGGCGCGGCCGGGTTACGCTCGGCCCAGCCGCTTTCCTCCGGGTGGACACTGACGCCGGCAAGCGTGAAGCGGTCACGCGTACCGGCACTTGGGTCATTCCGCTCTGGACGCCGCCTCATCGCCAGTCGAGTCGAAGATGGAGGAGAGGGACAGGTGGAACAAGCGACCCGCCCTGGGCCGCTGCCGGCAAAGAAACCCAGAGGCTGGAGCTGGGACCGGAGGTCCACTCCGCTCGGATGTGACGAGGCCAGGGGAACTACATGCTGCGAGAGCAGCCAGGCGCCAAAGAGCGTGGGTCTCCACGGGCGCCTCGCTGGGGGCAGAGGCGAGGCGGGAAGGGGGCTGGAAGACGGAGGGACAACCTGGGAACAGTCGTGGTGCCACGGCAAGGGGCTTCTGCTTCGACGGGGCCAGATGCCTTTGGCACGGGGGCACGTCGAAGGCGGTGGCAAGGAGAGGCCCAGGAGAGAAGAAACCTTACAGGTGCGCGCGCGCGCGCGCTCGCACGCACGCGCACACACACGCGCACACAGAAGCACGCGCGCGTGCGCTCGCAGTGTGGGTCTCCCTGCAAACTTAGCGGAGGGCGGGCGGGGGCCCGGGGCGCGGGGGTAGGACACAGACACACCCCGAAGGTGAGCTCCGCCCAAGGGGGCCTGCTGAACAGACGGCCGTCGCCGAAGTCTGCTGCCCCTGCGGAGGCCGCCACGGGGCTCTCTCTTCTCCCGTCCCGTGGACCCCATCCGGACCGCCGTCCCCCCACCTGCCCACGACCAGACCCGGGCACTCAAGGTGGCGGGCGGGGTGTTGGGGCGGGCGGAAGGGCCCGAGACCCCTGGAGGGGAGCAGGGGCAATCCGCCTGCCCCCACATCGCCGGGGCTGGCGGGGGTTGGGGGCGGCGTAGCACCCGAAGCAGCCCCCTCCATCCGCCCCCGGCCCCCCCCCCCGGGTGCCGCCTCAGGGGCCTACTCCCTCTCGGGCCTGCGCCTGAGCCCCGAAGAGCGCCGGATGACGGCATTAGACGGGCCAGGACGCGAGGAAGAGACGCGAAGTCCAGATCCCCGTGCCACCGCTAGCCTCGAAGCAGACTCGATGGCCCGGGTGAGCTGGGATTCTACCCCGAGGAGACCCCCGGGGCCATCCGTCTGCCAGGGGGCAGAGATAACAGGATCCCAGTTCCTTGCGACTGTGGACTTCAACTCCCAGAGAGACGCGCACCGGGACCCCCAGGCGCGTGTCCCGCTTCGGATGTCTTTCTAGGCACTCTGCCTCGTCCCTACTCCCGACAAGGAGCCCGAAGGCAGAGGCAGAGGCAGAGGCAGAGGCAGGGGCAGAGGCAGAGACCGCCGCTCCCGCTCGGCCAGCAGCCCAGGACAGCCAAGGCGACTGGGAAGGCCGGGAAGGGCTCGCGGGGCCCGCCTGGGCCTTTTTCGAACCACAAAGGGCGGAGGGAGAGGCCGGGCTCTCCAGAGCGGCCGCATTTCTGGAGCGGCAGTGCCATCAAGCGGATTCATTTTGCGCACGGGCCTTCAGCCCGTGTGTGTACGTGTGTGTGGCTGCCATGCGGAAGGACTGTGGTGGCAGGCAGGGTGGGACTGGGGCACCGAGAGGGGCCGCGGCCGGGGGCCCGGACCCGGGCGGCCGCCAGCACACCTCCAGAGTGGCCACGGAGGCGGCACGGGCGGTGGAAGGGGCCCGACTTGCCCGGCCAGGAGCCCCGGGGCTCCCCAGGCGCGGTGGGGGCGTGGCCTCGGCGTCCGCCATGTTTCCAAGCACGGAGCCCAGCGGGAGCGCCCACGCCGGGGCGGGCCTCTGGTCCCCACCGCCTCCCGGGCCCTTGCCCTCCGTGCCCGAGCCGGGTCGGCCAGGGGGCTTGCCCCGGGGTCTCGGGGCCACGCGCGGAGCCCGCAGCCGGCCGCCCTGTGGGCGGTAGCGTTTTCCAGACCCCGTGGGGGAGTGTCCTGGATCTCTGGCGCCTGGGCCCCGCCACGCCACGCCACGGAAGAGGCTTGCGGGCCCAGCGTTCCTTGTGTTTGGCTTACTTTCTGTTCCCGCCAGAGAGAGGCAGGGTCCCAGGCCCCGCGGTGCCCCTCCCACAGGGCCCTTCCTGTCCCAAGGGACACGGGGTCTCCAGGCCCACTGGGCGCCGGATCCCACCGGGTCGGGTCACACCGGGCTAGGATGCGCACTTGGAGAGGGTCGGCCTCGTCAAGAGCGAGGTGACGGAGGTCCGTTTTCCGCACGTCTGCTCGGGGACGTGGCGGCCCGGGCGGCCGAGGATGCCGTATTCTTGTATTCTTCGGCCCTAGCCCGAGGGGCGGGCTGAAACCACCTCGGGCTGAGGTCCAGGGTGACCTCGGCGCGGGTCAGGCCCCTGCCGCGCAGCCTGGCCAAGAAGGCCGCCCCAGTTCACCGCAGGGGCGCGCGCTCGCGGAGACGGACGGACGGACGGCGGGCGGGCGGGCGGGCGGGCGGGCGGACGGATGGACCGACACGCGGACACGGACAGAGACGAGCGCGCGCGCACACACACACAGACACACACAGACACACACACACACACACACACAGGCGCGCGCACGCGCACGCGCACGCGCGGCCCTGCCCACCTAAGTAAGACCTAAGCCCGCTTGGCAAAACGGGCGAAACGTCGGGTGGCTCACGAGCGTGAGAGAAGAAAGGGCAGGGAGCGAGGGAGCCCGCTCGGGCACCGTCCCAGGAGCGGCGAGACCAAAGGGTGTGTGCGCAGGGGACGGCCTGAGCCTGGAGACCCTGCTCCCGTGCCCGCTGACCCCGGGCAGGGTAAGAGCTAGCCGAGGAGCACGGAGGAGCCACCCCGCAAGTTCTCCCGGAAGTGGGCTGCGGGGGTCAGTCGGGGTCTGCGAGGACAGGCCGCGTGCCCGGCAGTAGGCACCTCGTTCCTGGCCTTGGCAGACGCACCCCAAATGTGGTGCATGGGGCCGGGGACGGGCGGGCGGGCGGAGGTGAGGGAGTACAGCCGGAGGCAGCTGGTTCAGACCTTCTGGATTCTCCGCCCCGTGCGCTAGCACGGCAAGCTGAGACCTCGCTTTGGTGCCAAGGCTCATCTTCGCTCATCGGCCTGCAGTGAGGCCTCCAGGGCCTCTCGGGAGGCGGCCAAGAGAGCCCCGGGTTCACATTGCATGGCTGGATCGGCTTCCGCCTCACAGCCCCTGTGTCCTCTGGTTCTCGGGTCCTGTGCTGGGGCATGCTCGCCCGCCTCGCCCTCGCTCTGTCGTGGGAGCAGGGCAACAGAGTCTCATGGACCCGGGTGAAGGCACCGCTGGCCGTCGACTGGCTCCTTCCGCTCAGGGCGTATGGGCTCCTTCGCCTGGCCCTTCCGCCCTGTTGAGCGGCTCTCCCGACTTGCTTGAGGCAGCCCGGCCGGGTCGCAGGGCGTTCGGCACGGGCGACCAGGCTGCACGCCGCCGCCGCGAGCCGCAGAGGATGGTCAAGGAATGGGCGGCTCTGGCCGCCAATGGCGAGCAGTCCCAGCCCCGCCTCCGGCCAACTCCAGGCTCGCCGAGGGCTTAAGCAGCTACAAGTCAGCCAAATGAGGTCTCGCCTGATTCCCCACCCATAGCCGGCCGCTGTCCTACCAAGACATGGCGTGCCAATCATGACCCGAAGGGCGTGTTTCCCCTCAGACGCTTCACGCTGAGGGTACTCCGAGCCTCGGAGCCTGTGTCGACGGCTCCACGCTCTGCCTCGCCCGTGCCCGGCCGAGCGCTCGACACCGCCGACCTCCCGGGGACGAGGACCCTCGGCCCCGACCTCACTCCCTCCCTTGTCCCCCTGTCCTCCGCTGCAAGGGTCGGCGCAGGGTCCGCGGGAATGGGCAAAGCCGCTCCTCTTGACGGCAGCATTGCACCAGAAATGCCAAGCCGCCCTTCCGCCGCCACCCCTCCAGTCCTCTGCCCTCCGCCATTGGCGACGGGGAGAAAACAGAAGAAATGAAAAGAAAAAAAAGCTCGATCAGTAAATAAAACGGTCAACCTCCCCCACCCGCACCCCCGTGTCCCATCCGGCCGAGAGGAGGCGGAGCGGCCAGTTGGCCACTTTCGGGCTGCATGTGGGTGGCCGGGGGTCGGGGTCGGGGGTGTCGCGCCTGGAAGTCCTGGCGCTCCTGGCGCTCCTGGCGCTCCTGGCGCTCCGCCCTGCAGGGCCTCCGACGAAATAGGGTCCCCTTCGGCTGCCTCGGTCACCCAAAAGCAGTGGCTCTCCCGCGAGGCAGCCTACCGGCGGACGGGCGGGAACGCATTCGCCGAAGGGACACAGCTTTAGCACTGCGGGGTTGCCTGAGAACTCGGGAAACTGGCCGACACAGTCCGAGCCACCACCCTCCGCCTCCCGCCCCACGCCAGTGTCCCAGGCGGAGGGGCGGGGGTGCACTCTCGACGGGCGCACGAGCGTGGACCAGGGGCCAGCCTGATCGCCAGACCTCGGGCAGTCCGACACCAAGGGTTGCTGCACGCGCCCCCTCGCCCGCACCCGCCCGCCAACGCCCCCCCAGCAAGTGCCCCCTCTCCACGGTCCCGCGGGAGCGGCGCCCAAGTCCTCCCGAGCCCGGTGGAGGCCCTTGGCGCCCGGAGCCGGGCCCGAGAGCGAAGAGCAGGCGGCGGGGACGGGCAGCACTCAAGGCGCAGGGAGGTCGGGCGAGAAGGCCTCGCAGGCCCGCTCTCAAGGGGCTGCCCCGGACCTCTCTCCTCGAGACTGGGTTGCCCTCCCGACGTGTGTGTCAACGGCAGTTACTGGACGGCGCTGAGGGGTTCAAACAGACCATGGTGACCTCGGGGCCTAGGCCCAAGCCTCCCAGCGCTATCCGGCAGCTCGGGTCCTAACTCGGGAACGCGGGCACCGGGTTATCTGGTCTCCTCGCAACAGCCGCGAACCACTGTCCGGGATGAGGGTACTTGTTTCCTGGGGCGTCAAGTTGGCCGCCCAGCCGCTTTCCTCCGGTGGACGACGCCGGCAAAGCGTGAAGCGTCACGCACCGCACTGGCCGGCTCCGCTTGGACGCCACGCCAGTCGAGTCGAAGATGGAGGAGAGGGACAGGGGGAACAAGCGACCCGCCCTGGGCCGCTGCCGGCAAAGAAACCCAGAGGCTGGAGCTGGGACCGGAGGTCCACTCCGCTCGGATGTGACGAGGCCAGGGGAACTACATGCTGCGAGAGCAGCCAGGCGCCAAAGAGCGTGGGTCTCCACGGGCGCCTCGCTGGGGGCAGAGGCGAGGCGGGAAGGGGGCTGGAAGACGGAGGGACAACCTGGGAACAGTCGTGGTGCCACGGCAAGGGGCTTCTGCTTCGACGGGGCCAGATGCCTTTGGCACGGGGGCACGTCGAAGGCGGTGGCAAGGAGAGGCCCAGGAGAGAAGAAACCTTACAGGTGCGCGCGCGCGCACGCGCGCTCGCACGCACGCGCACACACACGCGCACACAGAAGCACGCGCGCGTGCGCTCGCAGTGTGGGTCTCCCTGCAAACTTAGCGGAGGGCGGGCGGGGGCCCGGGGCGCGGGGGTAGGACACAGACACACCCCGAAGGTGAGCTCCGCCCAAGGGGGCCTGCTGAACAGACGGCCGTCGCCGAAGTCTGCTGCCCCTGCGGAGGCCGCCACGGGGCTCTCTCTTCTCCCGTCCCGTGGACCCCATCCGGACCGCCGTCCCCCCACCTGCCCACGACCAGACCCGGGCACTCAAGGTGGCGGGCGGGGTGTTGGGGCGGGCGGAAGGGCCCGAGACCCCTGGAGGGGAGCAGGGGCAATCCGCCTGCCCCCACATCGCCGGGGCTGGCGGGGGTTGGGGGCGGCGTAGCACCCGAAGCAGCCCCCTCCATCCGCCCCCGGCCCCCCCCCCCGGGTGCCGCCTCAGGGGCCTACTCCCTCTCGGGCCTGCGCCTGAGCCCCGAAGAGCGCCGGATGACGGCATTAGACGGGCCAGGACGCGAGGAAGAGACGCGAAGTCCAGATCCCCGTGCCACCGCTAGCCTCGAAGCAGACTCGATGGCCCGGGTGAGCTGGGATTCTACCCCGAGGAGACCCCCGGGGCCATCCGTCTGCCAGGGGGCAGAGATAACAGGATCCCAGTTCCTTGCGACTGTGGACTTCAACTCCCAGAGAGACGCGCACCGGGACCCCCAGGCGCGTGTCCCGCTTCGGATGTCTTTCTAGGCACTCTGCCTCGTCCCTACTCCCGACAAGGAGCCCGAAGGCAGAGGCAGAGGCAGAGGCAGAGGCAGGGGCAGAGGCAGAGACCGCCGCTCCCGCTCGGCCAGCAGCCCAGGACAGCCAAGGCGACTGGGAAGGCCGGGAAGGGCTCGCGGGGCCCGCCTGGGCCTTTTTCGAACCACAAAGGGCGGAGGGAGAGGCCGGGCTCTCCAGAGCGGCCGCATTTCTGGAGCCGCAGTGCCATCAAGCGGATTCATTTTGCGCACGGGCCTTCAGCCCGTGTGTGTACGTGTGTGTGGCTGCCATGCGGAAGGACTGTGGTGGCAGGCAGGGTGGGACTGGGGCACCGAGAGGGGCCGCGGCCGGGGGCCCGGACCCGGGCGGCCGCCAGCACACCTCCAGAGTGGCCAGGGAGGCGGCACGGGCAGTGGAAGGGGCCCGACTTGCCCGGCCAGGAGCCCCGGGGCTCCCCAGGCGCGGTGGGGGCGTGGCCTCGGCGTCCGCCATGTTTCCAAGCACGGAGCCCAGCGGGAGCGCCCACGCCGGGGCGGGGGGGGCCTCTGGTCCCCACCGCCTCCCGGGCCCTTGCCCTCCGTGCCCGAGCCGGGTCGGCCAGGGGGCTTGCCCCGGGGTCTCGGGGCCACGCGCGGAGCCCGCAGCCGGCCGCCCTGTGGGCGGTAGCGTTTTCCAGACCCCGTGGGGGAGTGTCCTGGATCTCTGGCGCCTGGGCCCCGCCACGCCACGCCACGGAAGAGGCTTGCGGGCCCAGCGTTCCTTGTGTTTGGCTTACTTTCTGTTCCCGCCAGAGAGAGGCAGGGTCCCAGGCCCCGCGGTGCCCCTCCCACAGGGCCCTTCCTGTCCCAAGGGACACGGGGTCTCCAGGCCCACTGGGCGCCGGATCCCACCGGGTCGGGTCACACCGGGCTAGGATGCGCACTTGGAGAGGGTCGGCCTCGTCAAGAGCGAGGTGACGGAGGTCCCTTTTTCACATGCCAGTTCATTTGCCTCCAGTGAATGCTTAATGTATATCTAGCTAAGGAGTTAGCATTCAGTGTTTGTCAACACTTGGTAGTTGTTCTACAGGAATCAGCAGGGTTTCAAGAATTATGTGAATACTCTCAGTCCTGTAGACAGAAAACACACTGTCTAGGTAAAGGTCTCTAAAGATAGTACAATTGAAATGTAATTCATTCAGTTGTTGCCTCCATGCTCCATTTCCCTTGCAGCCCCCACAGTTTTCTCTTTGGGAGTATCTAGCCAATTCATTTTTTTTCCCTTGGTCCACACATTAATATATTTCTCCAAACATAGGTCTGATGTGATTGAAGGCTGTTCGTCAAGGTTTTAATGTGTTGAAAGGCATCCTGTAAAATTCCAAAGAGCAGTCATCCCATGCCGTAGACCCAGAGATGAAAGTTATATTTTTATGTTATCCTTTTCGTCCTTAAAAGGTTGTCCCATGCACAACAGCAAGCAAATGTTCAGGTGGAAGGTAAGTGTGTTTCCATCTCAGTGTGCGTGTGCACTGTCACAGAGGTATGGTGGGCCTGCAGATCTTTCTTTCTGGTTTCATACTACATGAGGCTCACAGAACTTCAGCCCTTCGGGAATCTTTCTGCTTTTTTCCCTTAAAAGAGGCACACCTCTCCCAAGGATTCAGGCCTAAGAGGACCACCATCTCATCCTTCCTATGGCAACAATGCGTATTCCCTGCCATTGCTGAATAACAAGACATCCCACTTTTCACCTCTACATAGTCCTTTTGGTCCCCCTTGTACTTTTCTAGAAATCCTGGGTAATTGACACCCTCTTGGATGCACTGTTCTGCTCACTTGTGAATGTAATTCTCTTCTGCATTTGCAAAGCAATAGAATGATCCCGAATTCTCATGTATTTTCAATTTGGGGATCAATTTTGCCCAATGATTTTCCAAAGGACATGTACAGGCATACCTTGGAGATACTGTGGGTTTGGTTTCAGACCATAGTAATAAAGCAAATATCATGATAAGGCGAGTCACAGATTTTTTTGGGTTCCCAGTGCGTATAAAAGTTGTTTACACTATACTGTAGTCTATTAAGTGTGCAATAGCACTGTGTCTAAAAATATGTTCGTACCTTAATTTAAAAATTACTGCTAAAAAAACGATAACCACCATGTGAGCCTCCAGTGAGTCGTAATCTTTTTGCTGGTAGACGTTCTGGCCTCGAAAATGATGGCTACTGACTGATCAGGGTGGTGGTTGCTTAAAATTGGGGTGGCTGTGGCAACTGCTTAAGATAACAATGAAGCTTGCCACATCAGTTGACTCTTCCTGTCAGCAAAGATTTCTCTGAAGCATGTATGCTGTTTGATAGCATTTTACCCTCAGTAATACTTCCTTCCAAATTGAAGTCAACCCTCTCAAACCCTCCTGCTGCTGCTTTATCAACTAAATTTATGTAATCTTTGAAACTCTTTATTGTCATTTCGACAATCTTCACTGCATCTTCACCGGGAATAGATTTCATCCCAGGAAACCACTTTCTTTGCTCGTCCATAAGAAGCAACTCCTCATCCATTAAAGTTTTATCATGGGATTGAAGCAATCTAGTCACATCTTCAGGCTCCACTTCTAATTCTAGTTCTCTTGCTATTTCTGCCACATCTGCAGTTGCTTCCTCCACTGAAGTCTTGAACCCCTCAAAGTCATCCATGAGGGATGGAATCAACTCCTGTTAATATTGATATTTTGACCTCTTCCCATGAATCACAAACGTTCTTAATGGCATCTAGAATGGTGAATCCTTTCCAGAAGGTTGTCGATTGACTTTGCTCAGGTCCATGAGAGGAATCATTATCTATGGCAGCAAAAGCCTTACAAAATGTGTTTCTTAAATAATAAGACTTGAGAGTTGAAATTATTCCCTAACCCATGGCTGCAGAATGGACTGTTGTGTGAGCGGGCATGAAAACAACATTAATCTCATTGTACAGCCCCATCAGAGCTCTTGGGTGACCAGGTGCACTGTCAATAAGCAGTAATATTTTGAAAGGAATCTTTCTTTCCCTGAACAGTAATTCTCAACACAGGGCTTAAAATACTCAGTAAACCATCTTGAAAACAGATGTGCCGTCATTCGGACTTAGTTGCTCTATTTATAGAACACAGGCAGAGTAGATTTAGCATCATTCTTAAGGGCCCTCAGATTTTTGGAATGGCAAATGGGCCTTAGCTTCAACCTAAAGTCACCAGCTGCATTAGCCTGTAACAAGAGATCCGCCTATCTCTTTGATGCTTTGAAACCAGGCAATGACTTCTCCTAACTATCAAAGTCCTAGATGGCATCTCCCTCCAATATAAAGCTGTTTCGTGTACAATGAGAATCTACTGTTTAGCGTAGCCACCTTCATTCAATATCTTAGCTAGATCTTCTGGATAACTTGCTGCTGCTCTACCACACTGTACTTTTACGTTATGGAGACGGCTTCTTTCCTTAAGCCTCATGAACCAACCTCTGCTAGCTTCAAACTTTTCTTCTGCAGCTTCCTCACCTCCCTCAACCTCCAGAGAATCAAAGAGAGTTAGGGCCTTGCTCTTGATTAGGCTTTGGCTTAAGGGAATGTGATGGCTGGTTTGATCTTCTCTCCAGCCCACTAAAACTTTCTCCATATCAGCAATAAAGCTGTTTTACTTTCTCATCATTTGTGTGTTCACTGGAGTAGCACTTTTAATTTCCTTCAAGAACTTCCCTCGCATTCACGACTTTGCTAACTGTTTGGTGCAAGAGACCTAGCTTTCCTCCTGTCTTGGCTTTCGACATTCTTTCCTCACTAAGCTTAGTCATTTCTAACTTTTGGTTTAAAATGAGAGAAATGTGACTCTTCCTTTCACTCGAACACTTAGAGGCCATTGTAGGGTTACTAACTGGCTTAGGTTCAATACTGTTGTATCTCAGGGAATAGGAGGCCTGTGGAGACAGAGAGGCAGGGAAACGGCGGAGCAGTTAGAACACATACAGCATTTACCGATTAAATTTGGCATCTTATACGGGTGTGGTTGGTGGCACCCCCCACCCCAAATTACAACAGTGACATCAAAGATCACTGATCACAGATCACCATAACAATATTAATTTTGAAATACTGTGAGAATTACCCGAACGTGACACAGAGACACAAAGTGAGCAAATGCTGTTGGAAGAATGACTCCAAGTAACTTGCTTGATACACGGTTGCCACAAACGTTTAATTTGTCAAAACAAAACAAAGCAAAACAAAACACGCGGCATTTGTGAAGCACACTAAAGTGAAACTTTATGAGATTTCCCAATTCTAACAGACTTGACTAGTCGTCTTCGCTGAAATCAGTATGAAAGGTAAAAAAGGTATACCCCAAACAATGTGCAGATGTCTTCCTCTACTCTGTATGTTATTTTGCATGACTGGCTCCTCAGCTGAAGTAGGTTTACAATGACATGGGGTCTAACTGATCAGTCTAGAGCTTCATGGATGCTGGACTCTAATCAGGCTTAGAAAGCCCCCTTCTATGCCAAGCTTTGAACTAGATTCTCCAATTGTCAAACATTTTAACAATATATTTGAGTTTAGTTGCAATCAGCAGATAAGAACCTGTGTACCATCAAAGCACAAATAGGAATGATACAAGATCGTAGAGAAGAAAATGACTATCATTACATATCCCTTAGTTTGAAGAGAGCCGCCATTGATCGTTTTTTTACTAGGCCTTGGAAAATAAGGGCCATTCAGGTGCATTATATGTAGAGTCCTCTTAAATTCTGGTTCGCAGGCTCCTCAGTACTCTTTAGTCCATTTTGTCAGGTACACCTAAGGGTGCTTATGCCCGCTTTAAGATTAATCAATTGAGATCGTCTTCTGAAGTCAAAACTGGATCAAGGTCTGTTGTCCAAACTTCCTGTCTGTGAAAGTCAAGCCAGCCAGCGCTCCTTGCCTTTCAGTCAGATTACAAAGATCCTTCTGTTTGGAAAGACACCTGGGATCTCAGGGAGGAGGTCTACTCTATTTTCATCATGTCACGGTGTGGAACCCTAGTCAAAAGAATACACCGAGACCACAACGCTCACAGCATTGGGATAGAGATCACATGAGATTGTGTGGGTCAGGACCTTGGCCTGTGCTCAACAAAGAAGGAGGTCTCAGTCAGCATCTTTCCCACATAACAATAAGTTTCAAAATCTTTGGAATCTCAGCAAGTGTGTAAAGAAGGAGAAATGCAAGGGTTTCAGCACCTTCCAATGAGATGTTTAAAAACAATTTGATGACATTTGACCTCTGTTTGCAACACTGCACCTAAGAAAGAAAACATTTCATGGAAACTGATTCATAACTTCTTTCTACTCAACTTTTACCCACCCAGTGCCTGGAGATCCAGTACTCACAGGCGTATGCTTCAATTTTTTTTCACCTTTCCTAAAGTTGATAAGCATCAATACAGAAAATATTTATACCATTCACTAACACCTGGAAGTTAACAAAATTCTTAACAATCAAGGGCTCTATCAGTATTCTTTTCAGCCCAATTCCATGGACAAATACCCCACTACTCAATAGAATGGAGGAGTTTACAGTACCAACAATGAAAGACTGTATGCCTGGAAATAATGTAACAAAAACATGAAAACCTACATGAGGAAAACTTTAAAAGTGTCCCAAAAGACAGAAAAGTAAACAAATAAGAATAAAGATGTACCATATTCTTGAATAAAAAGACTCAACCTCTTGAATATGTTAATTAACAATCAGTTAATTAATCGACCAATTTATTCTAATTCCAGGAAAATCCAAAAGGCTTTTGGTGGCTTTGTTGTTTTCCAAAAGGAACAATAAAATAAACAGGCAGGAATATCCAGGAGAGTTGACAATGAACAGCCATGTGGTAGGATGACTACGACTACCATTATATACGGTAGAATGCAAAGTTCAAAAAACAGACCCAAAGACATACAACGATTTATGTTTTACACCACCAAGTGGCCTCTCAAATCAGTGGGGGTAAAGACAAATGGGACAAAGGGGTAGCCACCTAGAAAAGGTTCTTCGTCTCACACTTTACACAATAAACCAGGAGAAACTGCAAAAATTGAATGTACAATAAAAAGTATCATGCAACTACTAAAAGAAAACATGGGCTGATTCATTTATAATCCTGGAGCAGGGAAAGCCTTTCTATCTTTCACTCAAAACCTATCAAAGAAAATATGGATAAACACGAATAGTCCAGAAAAAGAAAGAAACATAAAAGGACCCTAAACATACAACAAGATTCCCCACGCACTCATAAGGAAAATCTAAACAAAAATTGCACTGTTGTACAATTCCTTACATATCATGACCTGCCCCTCCGAGGGGCCTATATTACCGGCTGTCTCTTGCCCTGTCTTGGGACTGGCTCATCTTAAGTGGTCCCAAATTATCACTTGCTATTTCCTTTCAAAGATTTTGTCCTACACACAGAGCGCCAAATACCATGTCACAGGCATTTGTTTTTACACACAATGCGGGGGACAATCCCTTTATGCCCTTTACCCCTAAAATGAGTATAAGCCCACTGTAAACAGAGCACAATTCCTTATGTGAAAGTCCCTCACATTCTTTGGCTGGACAGCACCGTGGCCAAGGGACGCTTCCCGGGCCCGTCCGGGGAAGAATCTGCTCTTGTTCCAAGAAGAAAGGGCACATGGCCAAATGCCCACAGATCCTAGCCAGGGATCCTTCTGGAGGGTGGCCTCTGCCACTGCAGCCCACACAGGGCGGCCAGCAGGGTCCCGTGCCTCACCTGCCGGGCACCCTGGCCTCGGGCCTTGTCCTGGTGCCCATCTCTGGAGCCCAACCGGCCAAACTCGACCTTGGTCCACACATCCCGCAGGGCTGGCAGAGTTCTGGACTCCGGGAGGAAGGGTGGAGGGAAGGCCCGTCCCTTGTTCTCCCTGAGCCTCTGACTTCACTCTCCTGTGGCTCCTTCCCCGGAAGCCATGGCGCAGGGCTCACAGGTCCAGACCGAGTTCCTCTTGATGGCAGTGTTGCACCAGAAATGCCGACCTACCCTTCCCCCGGCAAGTCCTCTCCCTCTGCCCTTTGCGGAGGGAAAAATTGCCGACCTGTGTCCAACCTTGCTCCAACATGGCTGCTCAGCATCTTGGCCACTTTTGGGGGAGAACTCCCACCTCTAGGGCTCGACCCTGGTGGGTCCTCCTAGCCAGCCTTCCTGACTGAAAAGCGACGGCTCCTCATCGAGTCACCTAGCAGTGGGTGGGCCTGAACCTATGCGTGGCTACATCTTTAGCACTGGAGGTTTGCGAGAGACCTCAGGAAACACACTGAGCTGGTGGGCACAGAATCTGAGCCGCCCCCCAGCCAGGGCCCCAGGGGAGGCACATTCTCACCAGGGCCTGCTCACAAGGTACTACTGGATGGCCAGCTGCTCCATGAGGCCTCAAGCAGCCTGACACAAAGGGCAGTGGTCCACAGGCACCGGCCGAGGGTTCAAGAGTAATGTTGAACTCCCATGGCCAGACCATACACAGGACCCGACGAGGACCTGGCTCTTCTCCCACAGGGCCCCAGGGGGTTCAGGCATGGACAAATTCGGCCTGGCATCTGCCCCTTGGGTCAATCTCTTGACAGCTCCCACTGAGAAGGCCTGCGGTGGGAAACACCCAGGTGTGTGTGTGCTTGTAAGGACTCATGCGTTTTATGGTGGAGCAGTAGAGGGTGAATGCAGAAGGCTTGTGGTCTTCTTTCCCATATTCTATGACAAACTCCTCACCATCATATCAAGTGCACCTGGAGAACCCTCCTCTTCTGCTTGGAGCAGATGACAAGGGAGATGAACCACACATACCCACACATGCGCAAGTGCCTGCACGGCAGGAACACACTGACTGGCCAGGCACAGTGGCCTGAAGACAAGAAGGGAACACAGACCACCACCTCTGCCTCCATGTACACCTTACCACGCAGCCCCACAAATATTCCCCTTCGGGAATAACCAGCAGAAACCTGCTTTCTTTCCTCTTTTGAGGTGGGGTGGCTAGTTGGTTTTAAAATTCTTTTTCCTACAGGGCCAGACGTGAACACGGCACTCCAGAAATACAACAGATGTGAAGCAAGTCTTTTAGTGAAAGATCAAGTAGGCCGAGAAGTATCGAGTGAACTCCAAAAGAAAGTCCCCCGCCACACACACAGCCAGACCAAGGCCACACACTCCTCTCACTGAGAAAAGGTAGGTCACGGTTGGATGTCATCCTTTTCATCCTCAGGAGGTCAGCCCACCCACAACAGCAAACACCTGTTTAGGCTGAAGGTGGTTGTCTGTTTCTACCCCTGTCCAACTGCGCCGCGAGGGCCTATCCCCTGGTTGCATAGCATGTGAGACTCATCCAACTCCAACCCTTCAGAAACCCTTCTGCTCTTTTCTGTCCAAACACGACACACGTCTCCCAAGGACTCATGCCCAAGAAGTCTACAACCTCATTCTTCCTAGGGCAGGGAGCGTACATTCCGTGCCACATCGGAAAAGCAACGCAGACCCTCTGCAAGGTCCTTTCGATCCCTTCCAACTCTTCAGTTCTAGCAATCCTGGCTGAATGACACCACCTTGGACACACTCCTCTGCTCCTCTAGTGCTGGGTGTGTGTGTGTGTGTGTGTGTGTACACGCACGCTCTTGCAAGAAGATGTACTGAAAAGGCCTTGTCCCTGGAACTTCGAGATGGGTGCTGCCAAGTGTTCCCGCAAAGAGATGCATCCTCCCAGAGACAGCTCAGCACGTGCCAGGGTGGACTGTCTCATCCTACCAGCCCAGGCTCACCAGTCTGCATGCCTCCAGGCCCACGTGAAGGGAGGAAGAGCGTGGGGGCATGAAGGCACTGGTGTCCACTGTCCCTGTCTAGGTTTCCTGTACCCATGGCAGTCTCTGCTGACACACAGGAGGCCTTGGCAGAACCTCAGTCCAGAGTCATTTTGGACACTCTTGGCTGCCCGGACTCCCAAGTAGGCTCACAGACAGTCCCCTTCCCTGCCCAGCTGAATGCCAGTCTCGATTCTCCAGGGTTTGCCACCATCCCCATTTATTCAGTCCTGACCCCAAATCCTAGGCCCGCATACCCTCGAAGCACAAGCAGGAGTGACAGAAGACCCTGAAGGAGAGATGAGCCCCACCCCAGAGCTGAACCTTCTCTTGCTGTGAGGGGAAGAGGCACGCGGCCAAATACCCACAGACCCTAGCCGCGGATCCTTCTGGAGGGCGGCCTCCGCCACTGTTTTTTTCACTTTTAACACATGACCATTAAGTAAATATAAATAGCTCTAAATAAGTACATATCCTGTAGGCAACGTTAGAACTAGCCTCTCTCTTTTTAAAACATTTTACGTATGTATATTTTAATTTTAATTACCAGTTAAAGCTCAGTGTATCATAAAAGGGCAGGAAGGAAATGATCAGCATTTGGTAACCTTTGGTTTTTATAGTGATGTTTATCCATTTTAGTAGTCCATGACAAGGAAGGGTAATGCAAATGTATTACACAATCTTTTCCTTTAATCCTCTTTCATATCTGAGTTATAAGCACATCTTGTGTATTAGTAAATGTGTCTATACCTTTTCATTAGGAATTAACTGAAGTATTCATCGCCTTCTGGAGTCACTACATCAAAGTCTGTTGTCCAAACTGCTTGTCCGTCATAGTCAATTGAGCTCCTACTTCCCTGGCTTCCAGTTGACGTCAAGTTCCTCCTGCTGGGAAAGATATACATGGGAACTCAAGCAGGTGGTTTATGCTCCCTATCTTCCTCATGTCCCAGTGTTACCTTTGGTCAAAAGGGCACATTGAGATCACCTGGCGCAGAGCCCTACCATGCATTTGGATGGATCAGGACCTAGTCGCTGCTGGCTTAATAAATAAGGTCTCAGACGGCATCTTTCCTACTTAATATTAACTTCCAAAATGCTTAATATCTTAGCTGTTTGTAAAAAAACAAAACAAAACAAATTTGGGAAAGTCCAGGGTTTCACTACCCTTTCAATGAGGCATTGAAAAAAGCAGTGACACTTGTACTGTGCAAGAGTGCACATAAGTGGGAAAACATTTCTGAGACACTTCTCTTTATCCACCCAGTGCTCAAACATCCAATGCTTAGAGGGGTCTGCTACAAAATGTTTTAACCTTTCGAAGGGTTGATTATAATAGAGAAAAGTACCATTGACTGATGCTGAGAAAGTTAAAGACATTCTTGACAATCAAGGGCTTTAACAATATTTTTTACAAGCCAATTCCATGAATAAATATCCAGTTACAAATAAAACGGACATGATTTTAAATGTCAATAATGAAAGATTACATGCTTAGGAATAATCTAAAAAAACAAAAAACAAAAAACAAAAAACAAAAACGTTTAAATTCCCGAAGGACAGAAAAGTAGGCTTAAGCAAGAGTAAAGATGTGCTATATTCTCAAATAAAGACACTTAACCCCAAAGAAAATAACAAAGGCTTTTGAAGGCTTTGTTATTTTCCATTGTTCATAAGAGAAAACAAACAAGCAGGAATATCCAGGAGAGTAATGACAATGAATAGCCATGCTGTGAGAGAACCAGCCTTACTCTTCTGGAGATAAAAAAAAAAAAAAAAAAAAAAAAGATTTGAAAAATGAAATAGCAAGCTTGGGAAATGGAGTCGACCAAATGGAGGAGAGAATCAGAGATACCGAAGACAGAAATCTAGAAATAAATCAGAAGGAAGAGAGAAACCAAAAAATGAAAAATAATGAAAGAGAAATTCAAGAACTAGCTGCTACCATCAGGAGAGGAAATATAAGAATAATGTGCATTCTCAAAGGGGAGGAAAAGGAGCAGGGATTAGAAAGCAATCTCAAACAGTTGATGAGAATTTCCCAAATCTAAGGAATGAACTGGAACTTGGAATTCAAGAAGTCAACAGAACACCCAAATATCTCAACCCAAAAAGGCCTTCTCCAGCACACATTGTATTAAAATTATCAAAAATCAACGACAAAGAAAGAATTCTCAGGGCAGCCAGGGAAAAGAAGATGGTAACCCATAAAGGAAAACACATAAGATTATCATCGGACTTCTCAGCACAAACCTTACAAGCCACAAAGGAGTGGAATCAAATATTCAAAATATTAAAAGAACTACCAGCCAAGAATAATGTTTCCAGAAAAGAACACTTTTAGATATGAAGGAGAAATAAAGACCTCTCCAGATATAGAAAAATTGAGGGACTTTTCCACTATGAAGCCTACATTGCAGGAAATACTGAAAGGGGTCAGCTCACCTAAAACAAAATGACAGAAAAAATACATAAATAGTAGGAAAGCGACTAGCAGGCAAATAGAAACAGAGGAGTGCAACCCTTACTAAGAACAGGGCATTATAAGCTTAAAGAACGAGAAGAGATTTGCTATAGCAAGATAATAATGAACGTTCAACATATATAGGGACAAACTGAGACAACAGTGATTGAAAAAGGGAGGATTCATAAATCCAAATTCGCAAAGGGGAAGGGAGATAAACGCAGAAGAAAATGGACTACTATATATATACACACATGTATATATGTATATGTATTTATATATGTGCGTATATATATATAAATGCGTATATATATATATAAATGTGTATATATATACACACATATATATGTATATGTATTTATATATGTGCGTATATATATGTAAATGTGTATATATAAGTGTGTGTGTATATATATATATATATATACATATACACACACATATATATATCCTCTGCATATTCGTAATGGTAACCACACGCAAAAGACTCAGAACTGAAATATGCAACATAAACAAGAAAGACCAGAGGGAAAACCCACAAAACCCCAACCAAAAATAAACAAACAAACAAACAAACAAACAGACACACAAGGACAAGGAAGCAATGGAAACACTGAGCTACCAGAAAGCAAAACATAAAATGGTTACAGGAAAACCTCATATTTCAATAATCACCTTAAATGTAAATGGACAGAACCCAGCAATAAAAAGGTACAGAGTTTCAGATTGGATCAAAAAACAAAATCCAAACATATGCTGCCTCCAGGAGATACATCTCAGTTCAAAAGACAAATATACTCAAAGCGAAAGGTTGGAAAATGATATTTCAAGCAAATGGCAATCACAGAAAAGCGGGAGTAGCGGTACGAATACCGGATGAAATAGACTTCAAAATAAAAAAAGATAAAGAAAGATACTGAGGGACACTTCATAATGATAGAGGGAATCATGCACCAAGAACATAATATTTATTAACATCTATGCTCCCAATCGGGGAGCCCCGAAATATATAAAGCATTTACTATCAGAACTAAAGGGAGAAACAGACCAAAACACTATCGTAGTAGGGGACCTAAATAGCCCACTGTTGGATATGGACAGATCATCCAACAGAAAATCAATACGAAAATAACATCTTTAAATGACACAAGACCAACTGGACATAATTGACATTTACAGAGCCTTTCATCCCAAAACAGCCGCTTATACATTCTTCTTTAGTGCACATGGAACATTCTCAAGGATTGACCACATACAGGGACACAGAGATAGCCTCAACAAATATAAGAGGGTTGAAATCATACCAACCATATTCTCTGATCATAATGCTTTGAAGCTGGAGATCAACTGAAAAAGAAAACGAGAAGAGCCACAAATACGTGCAGGTTAAAATAAACAACACGCTACTGAAGAATGGCTGGGTCAGGGAAGAAATAAAAAGAGAGATCGAGAGATACATAGAAACGATTGATGATGATAGTACAACATATCAACACTTTTGGGACACGGCAAAAGCGGTCATAAGAGGAAAGTTCATATCATTACTGGCTTACCTCCAAAAACAAGAACGAGCCCAAAGAAACAACCTAACGCCTCATCTTAAAAAGCTAGAAAAAGAACGAATAAAGCCTAAAGTCAGCAGAAGGAGAGAAATAATCAAAATTAGAGTAGAAATAAATAAAATTGAAAACAAAAGAAAAAGTAATAGAGAAAATAACTGCAACAAAGACTTGGTTCTTTGAGAAGGTTATTAAAATTGACAAACTCCTGGCCAGACTTAGTAAAGAAAAAAGAGAAAAGATACACATAAGCAAAATCAGGGGTGAAGGAGGAGAAATGATGACAGACACTGTGGAAATACAAAGGATCGTACAAGAATACTATGAAAAAGTATATAACACCAAATTTAATAACCTATAAGAAGTGGACCACCACTTAGAAAAATACAACCTTCCTAGACTGAATCAAGAAGAATGAGATAATCTAAATAGACCGATCAGCAGTATGGAAATTGAAACAATCATCAAAAACCTACGAAAAAGTAAAAGTCCAGGACCAGATGACTTCACCAGTGAATTCTACCAAGCATTCAAAGAAGATTTAATACCTATTCTCCTCAAGCTCTGCCAAAAAATCAAAGAGGAGGCAATATTTCCTATCTCATTTTATGGGGCCAATATTATCCTGATACCAAAACCTGGTAAGGATAACACAAAAAAAGAAAACTACAGACCAATATCTCTCATGAACACAGATGCAAAAATCCTAAATAAGATACTAGCGAACCGAATACAGCAACATATTAAAAAGATTATACGCCACGATCAAGTGGGCTTCATCCCAGGGGCACAGGGATGGTTCAAAATGCGCGGATCAATTAATGTGATACACCACGTAAACAAAATAAGAGATAAGGTCATATGATCATATCAATAGATGCAGAAAGAGCCTTTGACAAGATACAGCATCCCTTTACGATCAAAACACTAAAAAAAATCAGTATAGAAGGAAAGTACCTTAACATAGTAAAGGCCATATATGACAAACCCTCAGCAAACCTTATACTTAATGGTAAAAAACTAAAACCCTTCCCTCTGAGATCAGGAACAAGGCAAGGCTGTCCACCATCGCCACGCTTTTTCAATATAACACTAGCGGTCCTAGCAAGTGCAATCAGGCAAGAGAAAGATATAAAAGGCATCCAAATAGGAAACCAAGAAGTCAACCTGTCACTATTTGCGGATGACAAATACAAAACCCTAAAGCCTCCGTAAGAACACTACGAGAAACAATAAGCAAATACAGTAACATTTCTGGATACAAAATCAACGTTCAAAAATCCATAGCGTTCCTATACTCTAGTAATGAAGTGTCAAAAAAAGAAGTGGAAAAAATAATTCCTTTCGCAATTGCAACAAAAAGAATAAAATACCTAGGAATAAATCGAACGAAACATGTGAAGGACCTATATAATGAAAACCATAAGACCCTATTGAAAGAAATCAAAGAAGATACAAAGAAATGGAAAGATATTCCATGTTCTTGGGTTGGAGAATCAACATAGTTAAAATGACCATATTACCTAAAGCATTATACAGATTTAATGCAATCCCCATCAAAATCCCATCGGCATTTTTTAAAGAAATAGAACAAAAAATCATCAGATTTGTATGGAAGCACAAAAGACCCTGAATCGCCAAAGCCATCCTGAGTAAAAAGAACGAGGCTGGAGGCTTCACTCTGCCCGACTTCAAATTATACTACGAAGCGACAGTAATCAAAACGGCAAGGTATTGGCAGCAAAGCAGACACACACACCAGTGGAACAGAATCGAGAGTCCAGAAGTAAACCCATATTTATATGGACAAATAATTTTTGACAAAGAGGCCAAAAACATACAGTGGAGAAAGGAAAGCCTCTTCAAGAAATGGCGCTGGGAAAGCTGGCTAGCCACCTGCAAAAGAATGAAACTAGACTGTTGTCTATCGCCACAGACCAAAATTAACTCAAAATGGATTAAGGACCTGAATATAAGACCTGAAACAATAAAATGCATAGAAGAAAACATAGGCACGAAACTCAAGGACCTTGGACGTAAAGAAGATTTTATGAATTTGACCGCAAAACCAAGGGAGGTAAAAGCTAAAATAAATGAATAGGACTACATCAAACTAAAAAGCTTCTGCTCAGCAAAAGAAATCGTCAACAAGGTAAAGAGATAGCCATCCGAATGGGAAAATATATTTGCAAGCAACGTCTCCGATAAGGGCCTAATATACAAAGAACTGATACAACTCAATAACAACAAAAAATCAAAAAATGGGCAGAGGATTTGAACAGACACTCTGCCCTAGAAGACATACAAATAACCAACAAATATTTGAAAAGATGCTCGACCTCGTTAGCTGTTAGGGAAATGCAAATGAAAACCACAATGAGATATCATCTCACACCTGTTAGAAGAGCTATAATCAACAGGACAAGTAATAACAAATGCTCGAGAGGATGCAGAGAAAAAAAGAACCCTCATACACTGCTGGTGGGACTGCAAATTGGTACAGCCACTATGGAAAACAGTATGGAGGTTCCTCAAAAAACTAAGAATTGATCTACCATACGGTCCATCAATCCCTCTACTGGGTATTTACCCCAAAGACTTGAAAACCCATATCTGAACAGACATTTGTACACCAATGTTCTTAGCATTATTCACGGTGACCAGGACATGGAAGCTACCGAAGTGTCCTATAGTAGACCATTGGATAAAGAAGCTGTGGTACAAACGTACAATGCATCTCTTCTTATGACTTAGTCATAAGAAGAGATGAAATACCGTCATTTGCGCCAACATGGATGGACCTCGAAATAATCATGCTAAGCGAAATGAGCCAGACAGAAAAAGTTGAAAACCACATTCTATCCCTTATATGTGGGATATAAACCTAAAAGCAACAAACGAGAAGGACAAACAGAGACTCATGGACATAAGCAATAGACTAGTGGTTACCAGAGGGCGGGAGAGGGAGGAGGGAAGCGGGAGGTAGATGGGGTAAAAGGGGTCAAATATGTGGTGACGGAAAGAAATCTTACTATGGGAGGGGAACACACAATGCAATATATATATGCCTTACTGTGAAATTGTACACCTGAATCTCCCTGGATTTCTCTAACCGATGTCTCAAAAAAAAAAAAAAAAAGTAAAAAGTAAAAAAAAAAATAAATAAATTTAAAAAATGACATAGTAGAACACAAAGTCCAAGAACTGACCTGAGGACATACAGAATTTAGTATACACGGTGGCAGCCTCCCAAACCAGTGGCAGTAAAGTTGGCCTTGAGACAAAGGCGTAGCCGCCTAAGTAGGCTCTTAGTTCTATACCTCTCACAATAAACCAGGATAAACTCTGCCTGGATCGAAGAATTGAATGTTCATTGAACGGAACCATACCACTGCTAGAAGAAATACTGGGTAGATTCCTTTATAACCATGGAGCAGGAAAGGAAATGCTTTTTGTACATTTGACTAAAAAATCCATTAAAAATGGACGTGAACACATAAAACTCACCATATTAAAAAAGAAGTTACAAAAGCAATGCTAAATGGGAAAAGATGTTCTCAGTTCACATCACTAGTCTTCCTTATATATATATGTAATATATATAGCAAGCTTCTAGATATCATTTCAGAGAAAGAGCAGCAACCTCCACAGAAAAAGACATTAACAGTTCACAGAAAAACACAAATGGCTTTTAAATATCCAAAAAGATTCCCCAGCCACTCATATAAGGGAAATACAAACAAAAACTACACTACTGTATAATTTCTTACATGTTATGTGTTCCCATCTGAGGGGCCTGTATTATCTGCCATTTCCTGACCTCTCTTGGGTCTGGCTTGTCTCAAGTGGCCCCAAGAATCCCTTTACCCATGAAATGGTTATAATCCCACAGTAAACAAAGTGGAGTCCTTTATATGAAAATCCCTGACTCTTGCATTTCGATTGCCTTCTCATGCCATCAAACCTCTGCACAAGTCGAGTTTTAAAATTTTGGAAATAAGGCCAATCTTCTGCGTCACTATCAATAACAAGAAACAAATGCCCGCCTGCATTGCGCACACACAAACGCCCTTAACGATATCCTCGAAAAATACTATAACTGTTTTCTTTCCTTTTGGACTTTTCTGGGTACGTCTAATTGGTTCACCTTATATACATTTTTGTATTATTACCACTATCTTTCATCATCTTTGATAACCCGAAATTACTTCATTGTTTCTTTCATTAATAATCATCCTCCCTTCAGATCCTCCTATTGCACAGAACTCTATTTGAAAACGTAACCCACCAGGATTCCCATCACGTGGGGAGAGCCTCTGAAGATTTGGGGGCTTGTTCTTCCATGTGGTCAAAAGCATGCGAGGAAATGGAGCTATAATGTTTTAACTCAAAAATTTATTAAAGGAAATGTTCCTTCTCTAGGGATACACTCCGGGGAGCCCAGTCCCTGTGGGCAGCGCACTCCATGCAAACCCACCACTCAGACCCTCCCGCAGCCCGTAAGTGGGAAGGGGAGGGGAGAGAGATGTGATCCTCGGGCCCACACTTTCCCGCTGTCTGTCGCGCCCTTCAGCCACAGGGAAACGCCCACGACGGGGGGGCCCCGAGGGGCTCTACTTGGGGGGCCCTCCCAACACGCGCCAGCGCCCAGAACTCAGCCAGCCTCACCGAAACGCCAGACCCCGGCCCGGCCCCCCGAACCAGTCGGGCTGCAGCCACCACCGGCCCAGGTCGCACACCGGGCACGCGCTGCCCACTCGCTGCAGCACGGGCAAGGTCCCGCCCAAACTCACACCCCCGCCCCGTGTCCCCCCGCCTCGCCCCGCGTCACGGAAAGGCCACGAAAGACAAAGCAAGGAAGGCTGAGGGGACCTACCTGGCTGAGGCAGTGCCAGAGAGAAAGACCCAGTCCGCTCTGCTCCTCGCGCGGGGGCCGGCAGGACTCGACTGCGTCGCTCGCGAAGCCCTGCCCTAAAGCGGCAGCCGCCACCCCTCCCCCACGTCGGCGTCTCCTCCAGCTCCTTGGGGGTGGGGACTGCAGGTACCGGTGCGGGTGTCCGGGTTCCTCAGCGTTGGCCCCGCCCAGGGGAGGGGTGGGACCGCCTCAGACGGTTCCAGGTGCCAGAAGGGGCGGGGAGAGGTGGGCTTGGGAAAGTCTGAGGAGAAACCTGTCCGCTGCGGTTGGCTCAGAAGTCAAAACCAGTTTGTCTCCCTTGTAGGTTCCGTGCCCGCAAGAGGGCAAACGGTGAATGTGATGGAACAACAAAACGGAAAATTTACCGTCAACGGTCGCAAAACTAGAGGAGAGAGTTCAAACAAGTAATACTTTCAAACGATGTTACAAGTTTGCATCATTCATATGCCTGAGGTTATCGAAACTTTCATTACTCCCTCGTCAGGTGAGCGGCAGATTCCCAAGAGCAGGTACTCCCTGCGCCCGGTCACCTCCTGCTCTTTGCCAAAGACCTGCTAGAGAGCCAGCGCCCCTTTCTCCGTCTTCCCGGGGCTGCTGCAGGTGGCGTACACACCGCCTAGGTGGATGGGGATGCGCTGGGTCCGAAGGAGTCACAGGGACTCGCAGGTGTCTCCTGCCTGACCGGTGCCTTGATTAATTTCTTCCTTCCTAGCGAAAAAAGGAACACACTCCTGTTGCAAAATCATGTCCACATAAGAGAGACACATGTAGTGCAGAGAGGAAACGAAATTGGAGGCGTGTTTCGAGAGAGGAGATACAGAGAGAGGAGAGATGCAAATAAAGATCTTTGAAAACAGTCTAAGGAGCTCCCTAGGCCCATGGGTAACCTCTGTCTATTTGGTAATAAACAATTGACTGTGAAGATATGTTTGTCGACTCTTTAATTCCCTTGACAAATGAAATCTTTCACTGATTTTTTTTTTTTAGGGAAAAACATCCTCGGAAAGACAGCAGTGATTCAAGGGAGAACTGAAGTCACCCCTGCCCAAATCCACTCTCCACTGTAACCACCCTTAAAAGAAACACTTTTAAAAGAACTGCATGGGCCCATTATCGACTGGCCTGCTGACTGCCCCTAACGCCTCAGAATTTCCTGCCTCTGTTCCACTCCACCCAGAAGACCTGCACAGGCTCAGTTTTCTCCAGACCACCTGCTGTCCAGCTACTCGCAGCCCCTTTTCTCACCCATTTCCCCCGGCTGTTTGGGCAGAGGTGGGTGGGAATTTCCAGGGTAAGAGGGAGGAGGACAATGAGGACCCTGAGGTGTTTTGTCCTGGCCTGCCAGCTGCCTTTATGCATTTCAGGTCAACACAGGAAATCTCACAAAACCCAGCTGCCTTCAACTCCTAGGGGGTGGAGGGAGGGCTTAATGTAGAAACCCAAAGAGCCCCAACCTCCTCCCCAAGTGGAATCCCCTAACCAATCCTTAGGCTCTGGATCTCATCTGCCCCGCTGGATTCCTCCCCGCATTTCTTGTCTGTTTCTTGTCCGTCACTTTAGGGATTAGTGGCCATTTCGCCGTGCAGCGATCCAGGTCAAAGCCTTTTTTCTGTCTCCACTCCTTGGACAGACACAGATTCAATAACTACTCATTGTGCCGGGAAACCGAGGTCTAAACGGCATTGCCGTTGCGAAGCACGGCGGCACACAGAACGGAATCACACACACGGCGCTCTCATTCTGCCAATCCATCGTCCTCTCCTTGCAAATGGCCAATAAGCACGCAAAAAATAGATGCTCAACATCATTAGTCATTGGGAAATCAAAATCGCAGGACAGCTAATACAAAAACATGGAAAATAACAAGTGAGATAAAGATGTGGAGAAATTGGAACTCTCATACACTGCTGGTGAGAATGTTGTCTGGTGCCGACGATGTGAAAAATGGTTCAGCACTTTCACATAAAGTTAACCATAGAGTGACCACATGATCAGCAGGTCCACTCCTAGGCATATAGCTCAGAGAATTGAAACAGATATCCAAACAAAAACATGTACATGAATGTATATGGCAACGTTATTCATATAGCCAAGAGGGGAAACATCCCAAATGCCCATCAAGTGATGAATGTAGAAACAAAATGTGCCATATCCATACCATGGACTTTTATTTAGCTATAATATGGAATAAAGTACTGGTACACGCTAAAACATGGATGAACCTTGAAAACATGATACATGAAAAAAGCCAGGCACCAAGGAACACACATTGTAAGATTTCATTCGTATGAAATGTCTAGAACAGGCAAATCTACAGAGATAGAAAGAGTCAATCAGTGGTTGCCAGGGGTTAGTGAGAGGGGTATGTTGGGAGGAAAATGTTTCCTCTACCATCTCAGGTTCAAGTGGCTAGGGGCCCCCAAATTAATTAACAGTAAATTAACGGGAGTAAAGTCTATTTACTATGTGGGAGCTTTCAGATGAAGAGGCTCCCTAAACAGGAAGAGATAGGGGTTTTTACACCAACTTCACAGGAGGGTTGGTGGGATAGAACTCTAAAGGATGGAAAGATCTGATGAGGTCTGTTTACACAATCTTTTGGAATGTTCTAATGTCCAAGATCAATTTCCCCCTCCCCCATCAGAGACCTCCTGAATTGGGGGGCGGGTAGATGTCTCTAATAAAGCTCTGCTTTAGTCAGGTAAGGGAAGTTCAGAAAAATACTTATTTCTACCTCCGCTGTAGCTCAGGGGTTTGCAAAGCGTCTCTGTACCATTCAGGTGGGTTATCAGTCCCATTAGGAGACTGGGGAATGACTGATAATAAGTAAGTATGGACTTTCTTTTATGGGCGATGAAAACGTCCTAAAATTTATTATGATGATGGGCCTACAATTTTCTGAATTTACTAAAAAACGGTGACCTGTACACTTTAATATGGTGAATTATATGGTACTTGAATAGCATATCAATAAAAAAACATAAACCAGCACATGAATTTAATAAAATTTAGGTAAAAGATGAATGGGAAATTTCACAGTGTGGGTGAATCAAGTTAAGAATACTGCAACCAACTGATCAATCTTTACATCACCAAAAATGTGAGCAACAGATATCATGTGTAATTTGATATGATGTCATAGTAAGAGAGGAGAGGAGGCATATGAAAAATGCAAAGGAAAGGGCTTGCAGAAATGACTGACTCAGCCGGTTAAAGCCCATTCCTGACTGCCCTCTCCCCACCTCCAGTGCTCTCCAGCTAACATGTTTTCCCATAGCTACCTCCCCCACCTCGAGGACTCTCCAGCTCACATCTGTTGATTCATAGCTTGCTATCCAACTAATGTCCTTCCGTACCTCTGTAGCGGTGTAGGAATAACAAGACTGTGTAAAACTGCTTGTTATGTTACAATTGGGGCTCAGCCTTTGGATAGGAATCCGCTGAGCCGGTGCCGGCATCAATAAGTGCTACTTTCTGCTTATAGTCTCAGTGTCCCGTCTCTCCAAGAATCCTATAACAGTGTTGATAACGCCAAGGTCGCAGGTTCCACAGGGCAAAATGACCTGTAAATAGATAAGACCAGTGGTCTGGAAATTCCTCTCCCCTTGCGACCCCCCACCCGAAGCTCCCCCTCCCCATCCTGAGTCACGACGTGCACGTAGAACCTCAGACAAAGGAATCACGCGCTCCTTGCATGGACATTGCAGAGACATATAAGCTGTAATAAATCTAACCAAGGGGAGCTCGTGCTTCAGGGCTGTTAAGCCTCACGCGCTCCGCTGGCCTAATAAATTCTCCTTCCTCTAACAAAGTTGTCTGAGCGTCCAAATTCCTCTGTCGGGTGTCGCTTCCTGCAACAATAGGAGTACAGAGCATCAACTATGTCATGTTCTTGCTGATGTAATTGAGCCTGAATATACCCAAGTCCATAGATCTCACTACAGGACATTCTGTTTCTTAATGGAACATGGCCAGCAGAATGATGCATACAGAGCCATCCAGAATGTTGGTAATTCTATGGGACAAATAATCCAGACTTTTCATCAAAGGCAAAAAATGGCCAAGAAAGAAAGAGGGAGGGCTGTATTGATTAAAAGAGGATGAAGTCATATTTCAGCCAATTCTGTGTACGACACTTGTTTGGATCCTAATAAGAACAAATCAAATCTAAGAGACATCTGTCTATAGGTGAAACAGTTTCATTGGACATGGATTTTTTTCATGTGGCGTTAGGGAATAATTGTAATTTTTATTAGACGTAATGATGGCATTTTAGTGATTTTTTAAAAAAATGTCCTATTTACTGGCATTTATGGTACAGTAGAGCATATGGAGGAAATAACTTCTGTGGATTTGTTTAAGTGCGAAGTCATATGATGTCTGGAATATGCCTTGAAATATGCCATCAAAAAATACAAATAAAAACAATTGACAAAATGTTGATTGTTATTGAAGGTGGTTGATACGTAGATTTTTGTTATGTTGTTCTACCTGCTTTGTTTAAAATGGTCCATGTTAAAGAGCTAAAAAGATCCCCCCAAACAACTATGCCGAGCAAAACAGATAAAGTTGAGTATGTTATTGAGATTACGGATAAAAATACCAAACTAAAAGTGTTGATTATGGTTACGTTTACAGACCTGTAATTGGTTGCATCTCTATTTAGGACTGGAGACAGGTGATTTTGTTTTAAGTATTGTAGAAGTATTTAACAGCTTAATTAAAGTGTAATGTATCTACTTTTAATGATCCCTTTTATGAAAATGTAAATATGTGGAATAAAATTCTGAAAGACACACACTAAACAATCACCTTACAGTGTAACGTGTGGTCATGGCGTGAACATTAGGGCTGGTGGCCGGTGATGACTTTCATGATTTGCAGAGCACCTCCTATGTGCCAAACACTATTCTTAATGCTGGAAATACAGCCATGAAAAAGGCAAAAAAGTGCCTGCTCAGATGGGGCTCACATTCTAGTGGGGGAGACTCAAAAAAAAAAAAAACGGCAGGAACGTCTGATAGGTAATGAGAAGTGCTATGCAGCAAACCAAAGCAGGGCGGGGAGCAGGGTATGGGGAGGGGGTGGGGATTTGCACACTTGGGTGGATCTTGCAACCAAGGACTCACCAAGAGGGTGACAAAGACCTGAAGGAAGTGATGGGGAGAGCCCTGTGGAGATCTGGGGAATGAAAGTTGCAATGAAAGGGAATATCCTGGGCTTCTCACTGATGTTACTCTGTTAAATCTTTAGCTGCTGAGAAATAGTCATTTCCCTTCCAGTTCTGACGCAGGTGGTGCTTGCTGTTGTTGTATTTTGGCAGTGTGGAATCATCCAGGCTTAAGGCCAGAATTATCTTGGTGCTTTATGTAATTAGGATATGGTTTAAGACCTTTGCCCTTTGAACAAATAGGTCTCTAGCCACACATACTAAGTGCGCATGCCTCTAGAAATGGATCTTTTTGGAATACGTGTATAAATTGGTCCTTGCACATCATGTTAATTGTCTCTGCCCAGTTTTGTAAGCTGCTCATAGCTACTTGAGTGCCAGTGATGTACAAAACCCAAACTGACTTGAAACTCATTTCCAAAAAGATATTCGCACACCGATGTTCATAGCGGCATTATTCACGGCGGCCAGGACATGGAAGCAACCGAAGTGTCCTACAGCAGATGATTGGCTAAAGAAGCTGTGGTACATATATACAATGAAATATTACTCAGCCATAAGAAGAGATGAAATACTGCCATTTGCGACAACATGGATGGACCTCGAGATAATCATGCTAAGCAAAATAAGCCAGACAGAAGAAGTTGAAAATCACATGATATCACTTATATGTGGGATATAAACCTAAAAGCAACAAATGAGCAGGACAAACAAACAGAGACTCATGGACGTAAACTATAGACTAGTGGTTATGAGAGGGGAGGGGGAAGGGGAAGAGGAGGAGGAGGAGATAGACGGGGTAAAGGGGGTCAAATATGTGGTGACAGAAAGAAATTTAACCATGAGAGGTGAACATATATGTATGTATGTGCGTGTGTGTGTATGTGTGTGTATATATATATGCACATGCCTTATTGTGAAAGTATACAGCTGAAACTTATTGGATTTCGTTAACCAATGTCACCATAAAAAAAATTTTAAAAAAACTATTACAACTAAAAAATAAAATAAAATAAAATGTACAGCTGAAACTTATCAGATTTCTTTAACCAATGTCACCATAAACAAACAAACGAACAAACAAAAACCAAACTGTCACTTGGCACCTTATGTCAGAATACTCATCCCTCATCAGAATCACTGAGTGACAGAGTGGGAGAACATTTCTCTATCCCTGGATGTGAGGCTGACGGCTTGTTTATTTCATTAACCTTGGGAACAGTCGATAAGCAGAAAGACCCAGCAGTATCTTCGGCCGCAGCTCGAATCCCAGCAATTTACCATGTGATGTCACTGAATGGTCAGTCGATTACATCACAGTGGGTCTGCAGGATAAAATCCAGACCGTCTTGAGCCTGAGGCTTATTTCTCCCAAAGATGTATAGTGGTCGGGAGGGTTTCTTTTACAGAGCTAGAAAAAGACTGGTGTCTTTTTCTGTTTTAAATGATGAATCCTTTTTTTTAAGCATTTTATTTTATTATTAGTTTCAAGTATACAGTACATTAGTTATACATTTATATAGTTTATGAAATGATTACTCCAATTACTCTATCACCTCTCTGGCTCTACTCATTGACATTACATTTCTGCTGACTACATTCCCTATGCCATGCTCCCCTTCCCCATGACCATATATGATGAATCTTTAGAGAAATTGATTTGTATTTGTGGCAAAGGTATCCAACAACACTTTCTTTCCTTTTCAGGCCACAGTTTTGTAAGAAAACTGAAGAGCGTGCGGCGCTGCAGTGGGGTAGACCCAGAGTTCAAGCATAGATGAAGATCAGACGCTGATTTTGCACCTGTTAGGTATGTAATACAACTTCTCGGTTGGACTTTGATTCTGTGTTACCCGGCCTCTGTACGATAGGTGCCTTTTTCAAGGTAGGTCTCTCACTGAGCTTCCTGTTAAGATCTGGTTAGGCACCGTGTCTGTGTCTACTCTGTCACTGTAGTTGTTCATTACAATGATCATGAGGGTTTTCTGCCTGTGCCCTTGGAAATATTAGCCTATTTGGTGAGTTTCCACACCACCAAACTCAGCAGAAAAAAAGGGCATTTTTTACTGGAGCTGATTTCACGTGTCTGACAGGTATGGATTGTAACTGTACTTTGTGTTTTACCCCCTTGATTTCTACAAGCATGACTTTCTGAAATGTTCATCCAGTTTATACCGGTGCCAGGGACGTTTGGTAGAAATCATGGGTACATTAGGCTCCGGTTAGTATTATAGTTATGTTCTTAGTGCTCAAGATTGAGCAAAGAAAGGCAGAATTATTTCAGTAACCTGAGGCATTCTAAAGCTGGATATTTTCACAAACCCTAGAGCTAGCAAAGAATTCGAGGTGATCTTGTTTGTCTGCCTGGATTGCTGAGGAATGGACCTTCTATGACCCTACATCGGAATCTCTAAAGGATGCTGTGAAACTTCCTTTGTGAAAGATACTTTGCTGTAGGGCCTTCTAGTTCAGCAGTTTTATTTATACCTAATTGAAATCTGTTGGGAAGGATCAAGCATGAACACATTTGTTGTCTCTTCACAGAAGAAAACCACAGCTCTCAAATGCCAATTCTATATTATTCTTTCAGTCTATCATTCAGGGCAGGCTCAGAGTAATATTCAGAGATGAATAGTTTATTATTATTAATGATGTATTTTTTTTTGTGACTTTAATAGTAATAAACACATAAGTGGTTTAGAAAGTTCTACATGTTTAAAGAAAGAATTAGAAGGGATTGTTTTCCAATAGTTGTACTGGCTTATCACTTCTTATGAACCATATCCTTGGCACACACTCTTCTGTTGATGTGAGTGAGCAGGTCAGGATTCAGCAGACATTGGTTTAGTGTGCTGCATGCCAGCTCCTCGTGACTATGTTTTGTGAATCCGCAGTTGTGGGAGAGGGGGGAGGGAGGTGGGAACAGGGGGAGAGAGGGTAGTCAGCACCATAAAACCCTTATGACCTCATCAATCTGCCACCTCTGATTTTGAACAAATCATTTTACTTCTCGACGTTTCTATTTCTTCAACTAATATGTGGGTCAAACAAATGAGAGTTTCCTAAAATTTTATACTCAAGGACCTTTTTGAGAAACTGATGAGTAGTATGAAAATTAATTTTTAAAAATACATTCATGTGTACATTCACCAATTAGCAGATACTTCTGGAACTTTAAGGAAACCCATGGACCCCTCTCTTAAGAGCACCTGGACTTAGGTGGATGTCTCCTTCAATTTCACATATTTGTGATTCTAGTGTCTTCCATCACTCAAATCAGATCAGTTCCCTGCCTGAAACGCTCCAATGATTTCCCACTGAAATTAGAATCAAAATAATTATCAAGCATGGCCAGCAATGAACAAGATCTGGCTCTTGTTAGCCACGATCATTTAATCATTTTCCCCTTGGTTGTTTTGCCTCAGCCACGCAAGGTGTTTTTTGTTTTTTTTAAAGCTTTATTAAAAGAGATATAATTGACAGAAGAGAAACTGCCCTATTTTAAGTGTACAATTTGGTAAATATATTATGCCCGAGAAATGATTACCACAATCAAAACGACAAGCATATTCATCACACCCCAAAGTTTTGGGTTGCCCTTGGAATGTATAGCAATGAGAACTAGGTTGCTGTTCAAAAGAGGTTCTTTCATTATTTATTTCATGCCTAACTAGGGATAAATGTATTTTAACAAATAGGCACCTGGTGCACTTGAAAGTACCTGAGAAATTTCTTTCCTCATGTATTTGATACTTTCTGCCCCAGATTAAACACTAATTAAGTAAAGTCTTTCACTAGGAATCCTGAATTAAGGTGTTATCCTCCTATGGCTGCTTTTGGTTTAAGCATCATTTTGAGTCTTAGATATTTTAAACATAGTCTCTGACATTTTTCTACCAAGAATAAATCATGTAAGAAATTTAGAAGTATTCTATCATCATCAATATGAAAAGTATTTGGAGTTTTAAAAAAAACGGTGATAATTGGGTCAAATATATTTATGGATGGTTGGTCATTGGCCTTGACAAGCCAACTGCTGAATTCAGTAAGCGTGCTAAGGAAAGAATACATGGTAGCTTATGATTTATGTGTGATATAGGTCAATTTCTCTGTAATTGCAATTGATATAAAAATGATAGTCTACCAAATGGTATATTTTATATTATTTATAGTTTACCACAATAAAAAATGATAATCTACACAGTAGATTTATAGGCTGGCAGGCACCTTTTGCCTGGGACGTGAAAATTTCTATTCACTCCTATTTAATCTTAATTGATTTTGTGTGGACTAGCCAAAAGTGAAGAAAAGTGAACCAAAAATAACTGGAAATTTCAAAAAATTAAGGCCTATTCAATATTAGATATAACAGTTTTACTGAATAATAATTAAATCATTTTATATATCCTTTTCTTTCTCTTTGCAAGACCTTTTTAAATATTGGGTCAGTTTTATAGTACTTGATATTTCTGATGTAAAGCATAACCAGAAAGTATGGATTTGTTTTTCCTAACAAAATAAGCTCTACTATAATCTACTATTTCTTCCTCATCACTTTTAGTATATATAGAAGAAAAACACTAGCCTTATTATATTAAAGTGATAAATGAAATAAAATTATGTTGCTGAAAGGATATGGTTAAAAGCAATAAATCCCCTTCACATTCCTTCAGCTTTCACTTCTTTACAAGCAGTAGTTTATTGGAGAACTGTGAGATGGCTATCTAGTTCTATGTTCTGCGATCTCAAAAGTCAGTCTTCTTGATAGCAATAAAAAACAAATAGCAATGTTCCCACCCTCTCTGCTTAGAGTGAGCTAAATGAGCTTCTTCAAATTTTCTAATTCACATTTAAAAATGATACTCCTCCCTCACAGAGGTTTGGTGAAATTTCAGTTTGTCTTTTCTACTCATGTTAATATCTTACATAAATGCTTTTGAACAATTGACAGCTTTATGAATATTTAAACTGCCTTTTTCATGTTTCTTTAAAAAAACTTTTTTTTCTTTTATGGTTAACAAAAGACGGTAAGTTCAGCTGTACATTTTACCAGTAAGGCATATATATATTTACATTGTGTGTTCATCTCCTATAGTTGGATTTCTTTCTTTCTTTCTTTTTAAAATTTATTTATTTAAATTAGTTTCAAGTGTACAGTATACTGGTTAGACATCTATATGGTTCATAAAATGATGCCCCCAATTGCTCCCTCCCTCCGCTGGCCCTCCACCTAGCCATCATGTTAATGCTAACTGCATCCCTCTGCCGTGCTCCCCATCTCCGTGACCAACTATCAACTACTAATTTGTACTTCTTTAACTCTCTACCCCATTGTCTCAGCTCCCCAACCCCTCCCCTCTGTCCATCATCAAATTGTCCACTATATTTGTGAGTCTAATTTTGATTAGTTTGTTCTTTTCGTTCCTTAGATTCCGCATATAAGTGAAATAGTATGGTATTTATCTTTCTCTGTCTGACTTATTTCACTCACCATAATAACCTCTAGGTCCATCCATGTCATTGCAAATGGTAGGATTTCATCTTTTTTATTGGCTGAGAAATATTCCACTGTATATATGAACCATAATTTCTTTATCCAATCGTCTGTTGATGGGCATTTAGGTTGCTTCCATATCTTGGCTACTGTAAATTGTGCTGCCATGAATACTGAAGTGCATAGATCTTTACAAATTGTTTTGTTTTTCTTTGGATAAATACTCAGAAGTGCAATTACTGGGCCAAAAGGTATATCCGCTTTTAACTTTTTGAGAAATCTCCATACAGTTTTCCATAGCAGATGTGCCAATTTGCAATCCCACCAACATTGTATGAGGGTTCCCTTTTCTCTGCATCCTCGCCAACACTATTGTTTTTTGATTTATTGATGATAGCCATTCTGACAGGTGTGAGGTGGGCATCTCAATGTGGTTTTTTAATATAATTTAATTTAATATTATTTATTTTTTCATGGTGACATTGGTTAAAGAATCCTATAAGTTTCAGCTGTACACTTTAACAGTAAGGCATATATATATATTTACACTGTATGTTCACTTATCACAGTTAGATTTCTTTCTGTCACCACATATTTGATCCCCTTTACCCCGTCTACCTCTCTTCTCCCCCGCACCCTCAACACTCTGGTAACCACTAGTCTATAGTCCATGTCCATGAGTCTCTGATTGTTTGTCCTGCTCATTTGTTGCTTTTAGGTTTATATCCCCCATATAAGTGATATCACGTGATTTTCAATTTTTTCTGTCGGGCTTATTTCGCTTAGCACGATTATCTCGAGGTCCATCCATGTTGTGGTAAATGGCAATATTTCATCTCTTCTTATGGCTGAGTAATATTCCACTTTATATATGTACCACCAGTTCTTTATCCGATCATCTATCGTAGGACACTTCAGTTGCTTCCATGTCCTGGCCACTGTGAATATGCTGCTATGAACATTGGTGTGCAAATACCTTTTGGGATATGGGTTTTCAAGATTTGGGGGTAAATACCCAGTAGAGGGATTGCTGGATCATGTGGTAGATCAATTCTTAGTTTTTCGGGAAACCTCCATACTGTTTTCCATAGTGGCTGTACCAATTTGCAGTCCCACCAGCAGTGCATGAGGGTTCCTCTTTCTCCGCATCCTCTCGAGCATTTGCTATTACTTGTCCTGTTGATTATAGCTATTCTAACAGGTGTGAGATGGTATCTCAATGTGGTTTCAATTTGCATTTCCCTAATAGCTAGTGATGTTGAGCATCTTCTCAAATATTTGTTGGCCATTTGTATGTCCTCTAGGGAGAAGTGTCTGTTCAGGTCCTCTGCCCGTTTTTTGATTGGATCGTTTGATTTTTTGTTATTGAGTTGTATGAGTTCTTTGTATATTTTGGATATTAGGCCCTTACCCAGAAGCATTGCTTGCAAATATCTATTTCCCATTCGGATGGCTGTCTCTTTACCTTATTGATGATTTCTTTTGTTGCACAGAAGCTTTTTAGTTTGATGTAGTCCCCTTCTTTTATTTTTGCTTTTACTGCCCTTGCCTTTGAGGCCAAACTCAAAAAATCCTCTTTATGTCCAAGGTCCTTGAGTTTCATTCCTATGTTTTCTTCTATGCATTTTATTGTTTTAGGTCTTATATTCAGGTCCTTAATCCATTTCGAGTTAATTTTGGCGTGTGCTGATAGACAACAGTCTAGTTTCTTTGTTTTGTAGGTGGCTTTCCAATTTTCCCAGCACCATTTATTGTGGAGGCTTTCTTTTCTCCACTGTATGTTTTTGGCCTCTTTGTTGAAAATTATTTGCCCATTTAAATAAGGGTTTACTTCTGGACTCTGGATTCTGTTCCACTGGTCGCGTGTCTGTTTTGCTGCCAATACCATGTCGTTTTGATTACTGTCGCTGTGTAGTATAATTTGAAGTTGGGCGGAGTGATGCCTCCAGCCTCGTTCTTTTTTCTCAGGATGGCTTTGGCGATTCGGGGTCTTTCGTGCTTCCATACAAATCTGATGATTTTTTTTTCTATTTCTTTAAAAAAATGCCGATGGGATTTTGATGGGGATTGCATTAAATCTGTATAATGCTTTAGGTAATATGGTCATTTTAACTATGTTGAGCTTCCAATCCAAGAACACGGTATATCTTTCTATTTCTTTGTATCTTCTTCGATTTCTTTTAATAGGGTCTTGCAGTTTTTATTATATAGGTCCTTCACTTGTTTTGTTAGATTTATTCCTAGGTATTTTATTCTTTTTGTTGCAATTGCAAAAGGAATTATTTTTTTCACTTCCTTTTCTGACACTTCATTTTTAGAGTATAGGAATGCTGTGAATTTTTGAACGTTGATTTTGTATCCAGAAACTTTACTGTATTTACTTGTTGTTTCTAATAGTGTTCTTGTGGAGTATTTGGGGTTTTCTATATAGAGAATCACGTCATCCGCAAATAGTGACAGTTTGACTTCTTTGTTCCCTGTTTGGATTACTCTTATATCTTTCTCTTGCCCGATTGCACTTGTTAGGATCTCCAATGTTATATTGAATAACAGTGGCGATAGTGGATAGCCTTGCCTTGTTCCTGATCTTAGAGGGAAGGTTTTTAGTTTTTTACCGTTCACTATAATGTTGGTTGAGGGTTTTTCATATATGGCCTTTATTTCATTAAAGTACTTTCCTTCTATACCGATTTTGTTAAGTGTTTTGATCATAAAGGGATGCTGTGTCTTGTCGAAGGCCTTTTCCGCATCTATTGCTATGGTCATATGATTCCTATTTTTTAATTAGTTTATATGGTTTATCGAATGAAGCCCACTTGACGTGGTGTATAATCTTTTAAATATGTTACTGTATTCTGTTTACTAGTATCTTACTTAGAATTTTTGCATCTGTGTTTGTGACAGTTATCGGTCTGTAGTTTTCTTTTTTCTTTTTGTGCTATCTTTAACAGGTTTGGGTATCAGGGTAATATCGGCCTCATAAAATGTGTTAGGAAGTATTGCTTCTGATTTTTTGGCAGAGTTTGAGAAGAATGGGTATTAAATCCTCTTTGAATGTTTGGTAGAATTCACTGGTGAAGCCATCTGGTCCTGGACATTTACTTTTTGGTAGGTTTTTTTCCATTGTTTCAATTTCCATACTGCTAATCGTTCTATTTAGACTTTTTAGTTCTTTTTGATTCTTGTCGAAGGCTTTTTCTGCATCGATTGGTATGATCATATGATTCTTATTTTTTAATTAGTTTATGTGGTGTATCACATGAATCGATTTGCGTATGTTTAACCATCCCTTTGCCCCTCGAATGAAGCCCATTTGATCGTGGTTTATAATGTTTTTAATTCGTTGCTGTATTAGGTGCTCTAGTATCTCTTTTCGGATTTTAGCATCTATGTTCATGAGAGATATTGGTGTGTAGTTTTCTTTTTGTGTGCTATCTTTACCAGGTTTTGGTATCAGGGTAATACTGGCCTCGTAAAATGATTTAGGAAGTATTTCCTCTGCTTCGATTTTTTGGAAGAGTTTGAGGAGAATAGATATTAAATCTTCTTTGACTGTTTGGTAGAATTCACTGGTGAAGCCATCTGGTCCTCGACTTTTATCTTTTGGTAGGTTTTTGATGATTGTTTCAATTTCCATACTGCCGATCGGTGTTTTGGATTTTTCAGTTCTTCTTGATTCAGTCTAGGAAAGTTGTATTTTTCTAAGTACTGGTCCATTTTTGCAAGGTTATTAAATTTGGTGTTATATACTTTTTCATAGTATTCTTGTATTATCCTTTGTTTTTGCCGTGTCTGTCGTCATTTCTCCTCTCTCATCTCTGATTTTGTTTATTTGTGTCTTTTCTCTTTTTTCTTTAGTGAGTGTAGCCAGGGGTTTGTCAATTTTTTAACCTCAATAACCAACTCTTTATTGCAGTTATTTTTTTTTCTTTTCAATTTCATTTAATTCTGCTCTGATTTTGATTACTTCTTTTTTTTAGTCTTCATTTGTTCTTCCTTTTCTAGTTTTTAAAGATGAAGCGTTAGGCTGTTTATATGGGCTCGTTCTTGTTTCTGGAGATAGGCCTATAATGATATGAATTTTCTTCTTATGACCGCTTTTGCCTTGTCTCAAATGTTTTGATATGTTGTACTATCATCATCACTCATTTCTGTGTATCTCTCGATCTCTCTTTTTATTTCTTCTCTGTCTGAGTAATTCTTCAGTAGCATGTTGTTTAATCACCATGTATTTGTGGTTCTTCCTGCTTTCTGTTGACAGTTGATCTCCAACTTCAAATCATTATGATCAGAGAATATGGTTGGTATGATTTCAACCCTCTTATATTTGTTGAGGCTTTCTCTGTGTCCCTGTATGTGGTCAATCCTTAAGAATGTTCCATGTGCACTAGAGGAGGATGTATAAGCAGCTGTTTTGGGATGAAAGGCTCTATAAATGTCAATTATGTCCAGTTGGTCTAATGTGTCATTTAAGGATGTTATTTCCTGATTGATTTTCTGTTGGATGATCTGTCCATATCTGACAGTGGGATATTTAGGTCTCTCCTTCATTCTTAAATTACAGTTTTGCCAGTTAAATTATTATTTATAAGAAGTTTTTTTCTCTTTCAGTAGTTTGAATATGCCACCCCCACCGTCTTCTATTTTTAAGGTTCCTTCTGAGAAATTTACTAATTGTCTCATGGGAATGCCCTTGTATGTAACAAGTCACTTTTCTCTGGCTCCTTTCAAAATTCTCTCATAGCCTTCGACTTTTTATAATGTGTGTCAATGTGTCTCAATGTAGACCTTTTTAGATTACTCCAGTATCAGAGCTTTATGAAATTGATGTCCATTTCTCTTTCTAGATTTGGGAAGTTTTTAGACATTGTTTCTTTAAATAAAGTTTCTTTCCCTTTCTCTTTCTATGCTTTTTGGTACTCCCTTCCAAGTTCAGCTGCAGCCTGTGTCCTACCTAGGGCCACGTGGCATAACGTACCAAGCGAGCTGCAGATATGTGCCACCCATGCTGGGCTTGGATGTGCCTCAAAAGGCCAAGCCGTGAACAAGGCCAGCTTCCGTGAGTGCCGGGCTTGTGGATGTTCAGCAAGAATAACCGTGCATGCTGAGGTCAGATGCTGCTCTTTAGGTTTTGTGAAACTGTGAGAAATTTTAGGAAAGTTAGTAGCATGAGCCACAGCAGGCAATTTTTATGGAAAAGCCACTGGAAGTGGCTTGGGTAGGCCACAATTTGGGTGAGACAGAGCCTCTAGGAATCATCTGGGTTTTCACCACCAGTTTTAGCTTGGTTGATGGAACTCTGATATGGCAGCCGACTGCTCAAGAAAGGACAATGCCATCTGCCAGCACTTCTGTCTGGGAGAAAGCTACCCTTCCAGCCCTTGCCGTGAAGTCAGACCAATCAATTCCTCTCCACACGTCCCTGGTGTCTTTTGAGTGCTGCCTCAGTGCTGGAGCTCAGAGTGAGTGAGTCCATCAGCGAGTAAGTCCGTGCACGCAGACCCCTTAAGAGGAATGTCTACAACTCCAGCCACCCTCCTTCTCACTCAGCCACAATCTCCGCTGGTTTTCACTGCCAGAAATTGTGGGAACTTCTCTTCCTGGCAGTGGAACTCTGGGTTGGGGATCTCAATGTGGGTTGGGACCCCTTTTCTCCCCTGGGGGTATCTCTGCAGCTAAGCTATCCCTCCTGATTCTCAACCATCACTCACTGGAGTGGAACCAGCTCCTTCTGCATCTCCGCTCCTGGCCTCTTCTATGTGTCTGCAGTTGCAGGATTTCTGTTCAGCTAGACTTCAGGAGACTCCCAATGATGGCCGTTCTGTGGTTTAGTTGTACTTTTTAAGTAGTTGTGAGAGGAGGCAAGCACAGCACTCACCTGAGAAATGACGATTTGAATTTTGTTGATGATGATGGCGATGAAGAGTGCAAAGGTGATGAAAATGATGGTGATGCTAAATAGGAAGGTAATGGTGATGTTAATGTGAGGAGTATGGAGATGATGAAAATGATGATGATGGTGGTGATGAATTGAGGATGATGACTTTCATCATGGTGGGGGCAATAATAGTGATTTTGGAGATATTATAGATAATAATGGAATGATGATAATTGTGATGAGAATGGTGATGATGATGATGACCATGACGTTAATGGTGGTAATGATAATGGTGTTGATGATGATGGTGATGTTGAGAATGATGATGTTATAAAGATGGTGATAATAACTAATGATGATGGTGATGATGCAAATGATGATGAGATTAATTAGCATGATGACGATGGTAACAATGAAGGTACTGATTATGTTGATATTGTTGATAAAAGTGATAATAGTGGTGATGATAATGGTTAATGATGTTTATAAAGATAATGATCGGTGATAGTGATGGTGAAATTGTTTGTGAAGATGGTGAGGATAATGTTTCTGATAATGAAGCTGGTGACAGTGATGGTCGTGATGATAATGATGAAGATGAGTGTGGTTAGAATGGTGAGGAGCACACTGATGAGTTAGTGAGGATCATACTGATGATGAAGTTTATGATGATGGTGACAGGAAGATGGCAATGATGTTGAAGATGATGATGGACATATTGATAATCATAGTGATAATGATGATGCTGTTGATGGCAATGGTGATGTCCCTGGTAGGAATAATGATAGGAATGTGAAAATGAATGTGAAAATAATAAAGATTAGGGTGACAATAAAGATGATGAAATGATGTCAATGTATATATTAGTGATGATGATAGCCATGATGGTGAGAAATATGGGGAAAATAATGTCGGTGATGATGATAATGATGATGATGATGATTTTGATGATATTTGTGATAATCATGATGATAATGGTGATAACTATGGACGTGATGAAATTAATGCTGATTGTGATGATGATGACTATGGTGATAATGGTGAGGAGGTCAATGGTAATAATAAATATGAAAACGATGGTGGATGATGGTGACGATAATGTGATGGTCAAGAAATGGTAATAATGTAATGATAAATGTGATCATGGTTCCGAATATGATGGTGGTGGTAATGAAGATGATATGCTAAGGGTGATGATGAGGATGGTGATTATTAGCGTGGTGAAGATGAAAATGGTGATGGTGCTGATGATGAAAGTGACAATCGTGGTTGTTTAGATGAAAAAAAAATGATCATGATCATATTTGTTTGCTTGGGCCACAGACTGGGTGACTTAAACAACAGAAATTTATTTTCTAACAGTTCTGGAGGCTGGAAGTCTAAGACCAAAGTGCCAGCAGGGCTAGTTCCTAGTCAGGCCTCTCTCCTCAGCTTGCAGATGGAGCCTTTTCACTATTTCCTCACATGACATTTTCTCTGTGTGTGAGCAGAGAAGAGTGAGCTCTGGTTTCTCTTCCTTTTCTCATCAGGGCACAAGTCCAATAAAGAGAGTTCCACCTTTATGACCTCATTTAACCTACTTACCTCCTTAAAGGCCCTATCTCTAACTACAGTCTCATTTAGGATTAGGTCTTCAACATATATATTTGGAGGAGCACAATTCAGTCCCATAACAGATAGTGATAATAATGATGAAGATCATGGTGAGGGGCACTGATGATAAGGATGATGATGGTTATGATGAAAATGATGATGATGTTGATGATCATGATAATGATGGTGAGGATCATGATGTGAATGACAAAGGTGATCTGCTGCTGCTGATGGTGATGGTGATGGTGATTGTGGTTATTATGAAGACTCTCGATCATGAAGATGATGATGTGGATAATTGTGATGGTGATGGTAATAGAGATGATGAAGATCATGTTTATGGTGATGATAATGATGATGGCAGTGATGATGAGGATGATGATGTTGATAATAATGGTGATAGTGATGATGATGGCAATGGGGAGAGAGAGGCAGAGACGAATAGGTGGAGCATGGTATTTTTAGGGCTGTGAAACTATTCTGCATGATGCTATAATGGTGGGTAATATTCATTTGTCAAAACCCGTAGAATACATAACCCAAGAGATAGCCCTAATGTAAACAATGAACTTGAGTTAATAATAATGCATCGATGTCGCCTCATAAATTATAACAAATGTACTGCACTATTGTAAGATGTTAATAATAGTGGGGAACCTGTGTGTGGTGGGTGGCATGTGGGATATATGAGAATTCTACTTTGAACTCAATTTTTAGATAAATTGAGATAAATCTAAAGGTGCTCTAAAAGTAATTTGTAGTAATTTAAAAAATTCAACCAGCCTAAATGAGCCATTCAAAAAGAATAGAACAATAAAGGAATTGGGGTTAGACTGATATCTGACTTTTTAATAGTATTCTGGATGTAAGAAAGCAATGTAGCAATCATTTTTTAAATGTTAAGGAAAAGAACTTTGAGCCAAGAGTTTTTATCTAGCCAAATTGTTATTCAAATGTGAGTGAATAATACAAATATTCTTTGGGATACTTGTCCTTGGGGGTTTGCAACACAAAACTCACACTGAAAACTCAATCAGAAGTACACAATCGAAAACAAAATGGCGTAGATCATAGAGGCTCTGTCCATCCCTCTGGCGACCAAATCAAAGTTGTGACGGAAACAAGGAGCAGCAGCAAGGAAAAATCACCCGGGATCTAGACGAACAAGCCATACAACTAGGAGAAATCCACGAAATCACCCTGCAACGGCAGAAGGTAGGATGAGGTGAGGACGTGGGGCTGCCCGGTCTCGAGCAGCTGAGACGGAGGCTGCAGCGGCGACAGCAGCAGCAGCAGCAGCAGCAGCAGCAGCAGCAGCAGCAGCAGCAGCAGCAGGCGCCTTATGCCTCTTCAAGGGGCCGTTTCTGCGAGAGGATTTTCGCAGCGACAGACCTGCTCACTCTGAGCACCAGTGCCGATTCGGCTACACGCAGGGGGCACCAGGGACTTACAGGGAGACATTGTTGGAGTGAGGGCCGAGGAGAGACTCGCTTGGTACAAAAGTGCCGGCGGTATCCATTGTTCCCTGTTGAGCCCTCCCCTATACCAGTTCGCCAGACACAGCGCCGCCATAGCGGTGACGTCATCAAACTGGATAACAGAGGTTGCTCCGCCCAGAGGATTCCCTGACTCCTCCCCCAACTCAAGCCACATCCACGTATATCCTCGGCGAGTCAGGTGCCCCTTTCTGAGCAGCACCTGGACTCACACTGGAGGCAGCTGGCCTCGGTTTCTGGTGTGGCCTTTTGAGGCAACTATAAGCATAGCATCTGTGGATTGCTTGCTGAATCTTAACAGGTGGCCCCAGAGAGGCAGCGGCTTGGGCTAAAATTGGCCTGCAGTCGAACCCCTCTCAGGACTGTGCCACTGGACACCTACTTCACAAATCCACACTAATAAGACCTGGAGAATTAGGAGCTTTGCTTAGTACATAGGATCAGACATGGAAAGGCAGCCAAAATGGGAAGACAAAGAAGCAGAAACCATATGAGAGAACAGAACAGAGATCCAGATATAATGGAGTAAAGTAATCTGACAGATACAGAGTTCAAAACACTGGTTATAAAGATGCTCAATGAACTTTTTGGAAGTGTAGATAAATTCAGTGAGAACTTCAACAAAGAGATAAAACAAAACATAAAAATAGAAATGAAAATTATAAAAGAGAACCAGTCTGAAATGAAGAACACATTATCTGAGATGAGAAGTATATTAAATGGAATAAACAAAGGAATAAACAAAATGAATAAAGAAAAGGATCAAATACCCTATCTAGAGGATGGGAAAACCAAGGATACGCAATCAGAATGGCAAGACATAAGATGCCAAGACTATAAAAACAATTTAAGGAGCATATGGGACACTATTAAGGGTCCAAATATTCGTCTGATCGGCATACCTGAAGAAAATCAAGATGTTGAACAGCTGTTTGAGGAAATAATGATGGAAAACTGCCCGAATCTGGTGAAGGAAATGTACATAAGATTCCAGGAAGCTCAGAGAATTCCAAAAATCAGGGATCCAAAGAGGCCCACGCCAAGACACTTTATAATTAAAATGCTAAAGGTTAAATACAAAGGAAGACTATTAAAAGCAGCAAGATAAAAACAGTTACTTATAAGGGAACACCCATAAGACTGGCAGCTGATTTCTCAAAAGAAATTATGCAGGACAGAAGGGCTTGGCAAAAAATATTCGATAGGATGAAGACCCAGGATCTACAACCAGGAATAATTTATCCATCAAAGCTATCAGGACTGTGCCACTGGACACCTACAGCAGCAGCAGCAGCAGCAGCAGCAGGTGCCTTATGCCTCTTCGAGGGGCCGTTTCTGCGAGAGGATTTTCAATTTAGAGTTGAAGGACAGATAAAGAGCAATTGGGGAATCGTTTTACGAACTATATAGATGTCTAACTAATGTACTGTATACTTGAAACTAATTAAAATAAATATTTTTTTTAAAAAGTACACGATCATAATAGAAACAAATCTAAACAATAGTTCTAGAAACACAACAAGTTGGGATGATCAAATTTCTTTGCTAAGTTTATTGATGCCTTAAAAATAAAATAAAAATAATTTCAGGACTAAAGAGAAGAAAAAGTGAACGTATATCATTATAATTCATAACTAAAATTATAGACCATATTAGCAATGGAGATGAGAGGCAACCAAATTAATTTGAGAGCATACTGAAATTCTTGTTTTATTAGAGAGAAGTTATAGGTATTAATATCTTGAAGAAATTAGAAAAATAAATAAACATGGTATGATCTTACCGGCAAACAACATAGAATACTTTTTAAAAATTATAACTTTTGAAACAATAGAGAGAAGAACATACTGTCCAGTAGAAAGCTCTTAGTGGACACAGGAGAAACAAAAAGAAAATCTGTAGTATAATCCGATTCTAGGCATTTCATAAAACTCACCCACCAATGTAAATTCATTCAGTCGAATTCTCAGGTCAGATTTCCTCTTCTTTCAGATACCAGTTTACCAAACATGTCCCAAGATTTTAATATTTTACAAGGCAGCCTGCACTTAGCAATAAAGCAATTTGTATATATGTATCTGGCATCCATAATTTGTCTGTGTTCTGTTATAGAGAAACAAAGAGAGACATATACACGTGTGCGTGTGTGCGTGCGTGCGTGCGTGCGTGTGTGTGTGTGTTTCGTTGCTAAGGAAAAATATGAACGTTTTTACATTTGAAAACTTAGCCTGTTAAAAACAAACAAAAAAGGGAATTTAAAAGTCTGGCGGCTACTCTCCTTTTGGTCACTAGAGGGAGATCATGGTTCATCTTTACACAATTGAAAATGACCAACTTTTTAAAGAAGTGGATCTGTTTTTTCCACTCTTCTTATACTGAGCCAATGTTTTCTTTCCAGCGATTCACTGTCCTTCTACTTGGTCCAGAGCCTCTGGAAGTCTAGAAATGTTTGAGAGGATTAATCTGCGCTCGAGGACATAACGGAACCTATCAAAGATTTGGGGATTAGTTACCAGAGACGCTAAATGTAGCTAGAGTCCTGCTAAGCTTCAAGCAATGGAAGTGCTATTGGGCTATCTGAGCCACTCTCTTACACACACACACGCACACACACACGCGCGCGCGCGCGCACGCATGCACAATTATCGTAGGTGGTTGAGCCTGGATTTAGTGAGGGAACCAGAAGAGAAGGAAAGTGGTTTTTCCAGTTACTGCCCCCAAAATACTGTTTCAGTTCAGAGTCTGTCAGAGTTCGGTAATCTAGAGCAAAGACTAATTCCTTTTTTAAGTAAGGATTTTACAACTGTAAAATTATTGTGTCTCTATTAGAGGGTATTATTTGATTTGCTAAATGTAGCCATGTCTCGAAAATAAAGAGCGTAGGAGGTCCAAAAGAAACATTCATAACCTTCACATTAAGAATTAAATTAGAATTCAGTAAGGGCGTTGTACATGAAGAACTTGTCTGAGAGCCTTTGATCCCTTTACCAATAAGACCCCTTAGGGCACAAAAGAGATTCACTACACATAAGCAAGGCTGGAACCTGAGATATCTGGAATGGGGCAGATGCTTGAAGAAAGACTCACCTTAAGGTGATAAAAATAAGCACACCTGAGAAGGGAGAGGTGCAGAGGCCTATCTTGTTTCTAACATCAAAGAGAGGGTGCCAAAGTGTGGACTCATGCGGGAATGCGTGTGTTGTTGGCTGGTAGGGGAATAAGCATGTTTGCTGCTGTTGTTTTTAAAGGCATCACTTGTTGACTGCCATCTCTTATGTTACATCTCAAAAACAATCATGCCAATATATCACCTTGAAAATATTGTTGAAAGAACCACTTTTTTTCTTATGTTTCAGTTTTTAAAATTAATAATTTATTTTTTATGGTGACATTGGTTAACAAAATCCAATAAGTTTCATCTGTATACCTTAACAGTAAGGCATATATATATTTACACTGTGTGTTCACCTCCCATAGTTAGATTTCTTTCTGTAACCACATATTTGACACCCTTTACTCCTACCCCCTACCCTCCGGTAACCAGTAGTCTATAGTCCATGTCTATGAGTCTCTGTTTGTTTGTCCTGTTCATTTGTTGCTTTTAGGTGTATATCCCACATATAATGATATCATGTGATTTTTCAACTTTTTCTGTCTGGCTTACCTCGCTTAGCATGATTATCTCGAGGTCCATCCATGTTGTCACAAATGACAGTATTTTGTCTCTTCTTATGGCTGAGTAATATTCCACTGTATGTGTATATATATACACACAGATATATATATATATATATATATATATATATATATATATATATATATATATATATATATATATATACACACACACACATATGTATATATACACACCCACATATATATACATATTATCATAGGTGGTTGAGCCTGGATTTATATATATGTATATATGTAAATATGTATATATGTATATATACATATATACATATATATACATATATATGTATATATACATATATACATATATACATATATACATATATATGTATATATACATATATACATATATACATATATATGTATATA
>NW_024351504.1:0-557 GCF_902729225.1 Pteropus medius | reverse complement strand
CCTTTCCTTCCTTGCGACTTTCGTGTCCTTCCAGTCTTGGGTTCTTCTGCCCGAAACGTCAAAGGACCCTGCTTTCTTTGGGAGACAGAGCATGTGATGTCACCGTGTACCAGCTTTACATCCTGCGTTCTCTGTAGGACACAGCTTGGGGTCTGATCCTTGTTCCTGTGCATCTTAGGCTGAGTGGTGGCGGGGGCGTGGTTTAGAGGGTGGACTCTGGAGCCAGACTTCCTGGGTTGAGCCGCACGTGCTGCTGCCCCCCTGGCTGTGTGGCCTCGAACAAGGTATTCGGTCCCGCCGTGTAGAGTGTGGAGTGTGGTAAGACCTTCGCCACAGGCTCCTTGTGAGGATTCGGTGAGACCTAAGGCAGGTGGAGCTGTCCTGGCTCGTAGTCAGGTGACGTGCGCGTTAGTCATACGTAGTCTCTCTCTCGGCCCACGGTACTGACCCTGGGGTTTTGGTTTGCTCATCCGTAGATGACATGGCCTTTGATGTGTCTTGGTCTGCGGTGCACTCCTTTGGCCTAGACAAGGCCCCCGTCCTGCTGTCTTCTCTGG
>NW_024351503.1:0-578 GCF_902729225.1 Pteropus medius | reverse complement strand
TTCAGATTTCTGGAAGATAATACATTTGTGTTATTTAAGTCATTAATTTGTCATAATTTGTTGCAACAGCCACAGGGAACCGGGAAGGACATTTTTACACTTATCCACTTCTAGGAACTTGTGCATCTGAAAACTCGATGCAACAAACTGAACCGTGTGCCACCCACACTCATATGCTGCTGCCCTAACTCCCAAAGTATTTAGAGATAGAGCTGTCAGGAGGTGATCACGGTGGGCGAGGTCATAAGGATGGGCCCGAATCTGATGGAGTAGGTGGCCTTTCTGGCAGAAGTCCTCCCTTCTGCCACCTCCCTGCCATCTGATGACACAGCAAGAAGGCTGCCCTCTGCAGGCCAGGAGGGGGGTTCTCCGGAGCCCGACCATGCTGACAACTTTGATCTTGGACTTCCAGCCTCCAGAATTGTGAGAAAATAAACGCCTATTGTTTCACCAGTTTACGGTGTTTTGTTATGGCAGCCCCAGCTGACTAAGACACTCTGCAGCTTCCTTTACGATCGATCGTAGTGGATGCTGTTTACGCTGCCTCTGTCCTGCCTCTGTCCCTCCCATCACCCCAC
>NW_024351502.1:0-312 GCF_902729225.1 Pteropus medius | reverse complement strand
TAAGGACCCTGCTTTGACTAGGGCCATTCCCTCATGGTGGTCCGATGATCCTTATCTAAAGCCAGAGGGGATGAGTGAACAGTTTCAGGGTCATTATGTGGATTTGGGGGATAGGGCCTTTGTCCCCCAGAAAGGAGGGAAGAAAACTTAATCAGGTTTACTAAAGAAAAATGAAAACCATAAACTAGGAACGCTGCAAGAGATGTCCCATATCATTTCCCGCTGTAAGTTGCAGAATTTTAAACGTGATGTCCCGTATCAATATTAGGACCATTGGGGGATTTTTCGAATGAAGGAATGTAACTGTAATAA
>NW_024351501.1:0-327 GCF_902729225.1 Pteropus medius | reverse complement strand
CGGCTCCTTCCCGCTTTCCGCAGTGGAAATCAGACTTCAGGACGGAAGCAGACACCTCCCTCTCCCTCACCTTTCTGCCTGGGATGGTCGTAATGGTCCCCGGGGACGCATACAAAATGAAGAAATGAAAGGCTCAAAGAGCTGATCGCAAAGCTCCTAAGGCACGGAGGCCGAATTCAGACCCACTGCTGTCTGCAGTGTCTCCCATCTGAACTCTTTCCAGCGGGTGACGGCCGCCATGACGGAGGGCCAAAGCATCCCCGGGTACGCTGTCTGTGGGCGGCCCTGAACCCTGCAAGAGGATGCAGAGACGAATGACACGTAGTT
>NW_024351500.1:0-978 GCF_902729225.1 Pteropus medius | reverse complement strand
ACCCTTTTTCTATCTCTATTTTAACTCTCCCGGGAATCTAGCTCACGAATCATTCCTGTCGCTGGAAAGCCCTGTTTCGACTTCTCTCCTGGTTTTCTTTCCTCCCCGCAGGCTCCGTCAAGCATCCGCAGGGCTTCTCCTGCATGTCTGCCGCGTCGCTTCTCCCTCATTCCACGTGCGGGTGGCATTACGCAACGGCCTGAATCCCCTGCTTTTACCAAGCTCGAGGCAGGACTCTGCTCCTTCAAATCAGATGTCCCATGTGGTCCAGACGTGGCTCCCGGCTGCCCCGCGCACATCGTGACTTAACGACCCGCACTTCAGACTGCGGGGTTTTCCCTTTCTCACTGGTCCTCCTGCATTCTATGTGACCTGGGCCATTTACCTGTTTACAAAAGCCGGTGTCCTGGTGACTCTCGTCCCCACGTGCCCCTGGTTTACTGCAATCGCCCACTAGTTTTCACTAGTTTTTTGCTTTCGTCTGGCCCCTGCGACCATCTCTACAATTAAGCCAGATTGGTCTGTGTGAAAAATAAATCTTATCATTAAATTTTTTCATGATGTCGTTTAAAGGCTCCCTATAACCTAAAACCCCCTGGCTTAGCTGCATGACTTCCCGCCGCCTGGCACACTGCTCTGCAAACTCGTGTTGTGCACTCAGCTCTCTCAGTTCTCACCCGGCTTCCGCCGCGCCGAACGGTTCTCTGCAGCTGGTCAACCCCACAGAATTGTCCTTTCTGCTTCATGACAGCATCTATGCCACAGGAATGTAGTGAGGATTAAATGAAGTGCTATATGTAAAGTGCTCAGGACAGTACTCGGCACTTATGTATTGGTAACAATTATGATTTACTGTTACCTCGCCATAGCCTAGCACTGTGGACAGAAAAGTGTTAATAGAACTGATTATTAACAAATGGGAGGCAGTGCGGCTGGGCTCTGTTGGAAAAATAAAGTTAGATCAGACTGCATCCTGAG
>NW_024351499.1:0-904 GCF_902729225.1 Pteropus medius | reverse complement strand
CCGTTTCTGCTATCTTATTTTTAAAAGTTTCTTTTATGTGGCTTCACAGGTGTTTCAGAGCCAGTGGAAGCATAATTAAATGGCCTTTCTAATCCAAAGTCCTTGAAGATGAATCTTTTTCATTCGGTGTCTTTCTAAAAAAATTTGGTGCATGTCTACCAAACTGGCCCGTGCGAGCCACGATTGCTGTTTACTCATTTAATCTTTATTTTACTTAAAAATTCTTCTTCCTCATTCTCATCCCTCTCCAGATGACGAGATTTCACTATTGTCAATTCTTGAGTGATTACGAAAATGTTTGGGTGCATGCTCTTGTTCATTTCCCGCGGTTCTGACTGAACCTCTGTGTAGGGTCACAGAGAAGAGATGATGGGAAGGAGGTGATGAGTAAAAGGCAGAAGAGATAGGCGAGACAGCCAAGCAGGCTTGTGATGGCATTGGAAGAGCAGGATTTGTCCCCACGCCACGCTGCTGCTTCATAGCGCGGTGAGCCTCAGACGATCGGTCGTCTTCATGTGACACTAGTAGGGAATGGGTGGACATCAGTAGTTGGAAGGAGGGGAGTTTGTTAAACACAGGGACGTGTCAGTTCCGAGAGACAGGCCATGCTCTGTGGGATTTCAATGGCGAGAAAGATGAGCGATGAGCCTCTGGCTAAAGGGCCCTGCACTATGCTGAAGGAGACATGCAGGGGACTTCGCTCTCTTTGAAGTCCTAGTGGATTTTGCCCAGGGGGCTCGCCCCAGAGCCCAGGCCGGGGTATGTGGATGCCAGTGGCGCCGTAGAGGGTTGCATTGCTAACGATGTTTCTCTCAGAACCACAGTTCTGTCATTGCTCAGAGGATCCAGCCACATGGTTAACAGCAGATAAACACCGATGACATGAACTCTTGGTCTAGCCTGT
>NW_024351498.1:0-466 GCF_902729225.1 Pteropus medius | reverse complement strand
ATAAAGAAAGAAAGTGTGCTTATTAACCCACAGGGGAAAAGTAGACCTACCCAATGTACAAGAAGAAAGAAAATAGCAAAAAAACAAAAATAAAAAAAAAAACAACTGCAGAAAATATAAAACCTGGACTAGATGACAGAAATAATTTATAACCAGAGAAATTACAATCTCCAGAAAGAGTGGTACAACAATCTGAAGCAGGATGGTTTACCTGATACTAAGCCTTCACATTGGATGCTATAACCACCTCATCTTATTTAACCTAAATATATTACCAGAATGAAACAAAAATACAAAAAACAGACAACCTGATTGCTTTTGCAGTTACATAATAATTCTGACAAATGCTGGACAACTACTTGTTTTAATTTCCCCGAGAAATTATCATTCATACATAGAGATAAAATACTGTCAAATTGTGATGCATATGGTTTTTATGTTTAGGAAAATCCTAAAAAGCACCCCC
>NW_024351497.1:0-334 GCF_902729225.1 Pteropus medius | reverse complement strand
TTAATCTATTTACATTTAAAGTAGTTGTTGACAGACATGTAGTTTAGTTATTGACATTTTATTATTCACATTTTTAATCTTTTCTTTCTTCTTCTTCTTCTTCTTGAACAAGTCCCTCTAACATTTCTTATAATACTGGTTTGATATTGATGAACTCCTTTAGCTTATTCTTGCCTGGGAAGCTCTTTATCTGTTCTTTGATTCTAAATGATAGCTTTTCTGGGCAGAGTAATCTTGGTTGTAGGCCCTTGCTTTTCATTACTTTGAATATTTCATGCCAGTCTCTTTTGGCCTGAGAAGTTTTTTTTTTTTGAGAAATCAACTGACAGTCTCA
>NW_024351496.1:0-407 GCF_902729225.1 Pteropus medius | reverse complement strand
CCGATTCAAGAGGGCATTCAAAAAGGACAGCATTACTTTCACAATGGAGCATTGCAAGCAGTGTCATCAGCAGCACCGTTTCTTCCCTGGGAAAAAAAAAAAAGTAATTGCCAATTTAAAGGGACTTGAGACAACTTCCATGAAGAGTTCAATCTTTCCCAAAGGTGTTCTGTACGTTTTCTCTTGGGATCATTGACTCAGGCAATGTTTCTCAACTGGTTTCCTAAAGTCATCAAGAGAACAGAAGGCCTGGGAGGACAGTGTCCAGAGGGATATGATCCTCACAGTGTTTTCCGTTCTCTTATGACAAGCGGCTGAAGGATCTGATGAAAAATGAATGTATCATCACTCACTCACTAGCTGAAGATAAAGCTGGGTGCTGATTTGGTCGGAACCCCCCCTCCCCG
>NW_024351495.1:0-365 GCF_902729225.1 Pteropus medius | reverse complement strand
GGGCGAAGTTACTTGCCTCATTCAGACAACTAAAAATGATGGATTGGAAGCTGTAAATCAGAGTTTACCATGATATATATTTACATATACATATATATATATATATGTATATGTATATATATCATAATATGTATATATATCATATATATATATCATATGTATATACATATACATATATATGTATATGTATATGTGTATATATATCATAAAAATCAGCCATACATATGTATATGTATATATATATATATATATGTATATGTGTATATATATATATATATTTTATTTTTTACTTTCTTACCCAAAGATAACGCTCAGTACAAGTTTCTATGGCTGATTTTTAAAGATCTACTATCAGAAAATTAGAA
>NW_024351494.1:0-463 GCF_902729225.1 Pteropus medius | reverse complement strand
GTGGTTGTCTAGGGCTGTGGTGGGAATAATGGAAGGGGAAAGACTGCTGATGAGTACAGGACTTTTTGAGAAATTGATGAAAATGGGGTGATGTTTGCACAATTCTATGAATACACTGAAAACCACTGAATTGCTCATTTTAAATAAGTGGGCTATATTACATGTGAATTAATATCTCAAGCTGTTATCCAAAAAGTACATTTGGAAATATATGTGTGTGTGTATGTATATGTGTGTGTATACATATATATACATGTATATATACATGTATGTATATATGTATATATACATACATGTGTATATATATGTATACACACACATATATATACATACACACACATATATATGTATACACACATACACATATATATACATACACACACACACACATATATATATGTGTGTGTGTGTGTATACATATATATATATATATATATATACATATATATATATATATATATAT
>NW_024351493.1:0-641 GCF_902729225.1 Pteropus medius | reverse complement strand
CTGTCCCAAGTCTTCTAAACAGGGAGTATATGGACTCAGTGGAGGCAATCATCATTCTCAAAACATGTCTCTTTTCCCATCATTCCTCTGACAGCTCTGACAGCCCTACCTTCTCCAATGAGTTGACTTTCTTTTTCTTCTTAGTGAAGAAAGAAAACCAGTATGGTCCAGTGTCAGTGACAGATAAAGTGAAGGGCAACATTTTCTGACATTTGCTGCTAGGATAACCAGACAAGTGACTTAGTCTAAGTCAATAGTGAATGTTCCTTTATTGCTAAGAAAGGTTTGACAGGTCTCAGTATATTTGACATGTACTGTCTTTGACACATATCTCTTCTCTCCAAGAGTCAGTGACATGAGCAGTCTTGGCTTTGGGTGGTTGACTTTCAACTGATCTTGCATTTTACCCTGAATATGCTTTTTTCAAGTCTGTCTGTCTGTCTGTCTATCATCTATGTATATGTATATGTATATGTATATGTATATGTATATGTATATGTATATCTATCTATATCTATATCTATATCTATCTATATCTATATCTATATCTATATCTATATCTATATCTATATCTATATCTATATCTATATCTATCTACCTCTATCATCTATCATTTATCATGATCATGATCATGATCATCA
>NW_024351492.1:0-531 GCF_902729225.1 Pteropus medius | reverse complement strand
TTAGCTGCAGAAAAGGACCCGTGAGAGACGTGAGCTTAGGAAGGAATTGGAACCTGCTCCCTCGCCAATCTTTCACCAGCGGAGTTTATGAGTCAGGCCTCGTGAGTGACCTCTGACCTCCGGTAGGACCACAGTCTGTTGGGGAGCAGCTGGCATGACCACAAAAACTGATGCAAGATCGCCAGGAAAAGAGACAGAGAGAGAGAAAGAGAAAGAGAGAAAGACAGACAGACAGACAGACAGACAGACACTGGCCCGCTTCTGCACCTCGACTAAAGTGATGCACATTCCCTGCCTGACGCCGAACGCCTGCTCCAGCCTCCACACGCTGACCGCGTCGGAACCGTGAATCGATCCAGAGATCGATCTGCTGGAATTTAGGAATTTGTAAAAAAGGCACTTCCCCAATATGTCATTCAGGCGGGCCCGCCCAGTTAAATCGATCTCCAGCACCTTCCTCAGTGAAGCCTCGACCTGATATGGAAGCGGTCATCTGGTTTACTTCTTTGGCCAACCTGTTCTCATAATTCT
>NW_024351491.1:0-1567 GCF_902729225.1 Pteropus medius | reverse complement strand
CAAAACAAGCGGGACAGAGAAAAGCCCAGGGGTTCACAGGGACGCTGGAGTAGAGTTTCAACTCGGCGCGTCTGCAGCACGGTCTTACTGTGCGGTGGACAGCAGGGGTGCTCCGCCCGGTGGGAGGTGAGACCATAACAGGGCGTAGCTGGCGCTGGCTTCGTCAGGACACCGTCGTCCTGCGTGGCCCAACCACGGGCAGTCCCTAGAACTAGGCGTGCCGGCCACGCGCCTGGCGGGGGGCACACGCATCTCCGCCTCAGCCTCGTTCCATGTTCTCGCCGATGAAGGAGCCGTCTAGTCCCAGGCACCTTGTCACGGCCACGTCCCACCAGGTGACGAAAACTGTTTTCTCCTTTCTCAAATGGAATGAATGGTTTTGAAGTGCTTCCACGCGATGTCACCACACATATATGTTTGTTTCTATTAATTATTTTCAATAAGAATATCGTTACGATCGAGTTTGACCCCACCCATTCTGATTTTATGAAAAAAGTGATCCTTTGGGGTTAGAGTGTCCATCGTTAGTCTCAGCTTAAGGATCAGCGAGGCGGAGGGCGCCCACAGTCGGGTTTGGGGGGCGCCCCGCTGCCTGTGACGAGGTGCGCCCCGCAGCTCGCTCCCAGACGCCCCCACGGAGCAGACGCCCTGCGAGGCGGCTCCCTCATGTCCTGCTCTAGAATAGGGTCTGTCTTCCACGTCGGGCGAGCGCTTAAGATGACGTTTTCATTTTATGCCGTCTTTCCACCCCCTGTCCCCCAGTTAAGACTGAGCCCTAATATGCTTCCCATCCCGTAAAATTCATGTTCTCGTGAGACCGATTTTCAGAGGGTATTATTTTCGATAGTGTGGAGCATTTACACGGTTCTTCTGATCATAAATGACTGACTGTCCTCTGCAGCTCACAGGCATTCGAAGACTTAGGATGGTCAATTATGGTAAACTGCAGATAAGAGAACATGCATTTTAAAAAATACCAAAAACGGATATTCCTCGGACATGGACGCCTCTTTCTAAATGCCGCTCTCGTGAATTTTGAGACTGGGGTGCGGCCGGTGTGCGTGGCTCACGCGCGTGCTCCTGTGAGAGCTGAAACACGCTCTTTACGTCTTTCATAAAACGGTCTCGAATTCTTAAGAAACGGTTGCCAGAGGCTTGGTAAAGCCAAACAAACGTTTCGGAGGCAATAAACCTCTAACAGAGAGTTGTAACATTTTATTTCAAGTCTTGTTTTCTACTCACTTTAGTTTGGGTTCAAAATGTGGGCGGCTTTCAAACCGGTGAAGACGCAACCGTGCTGGTGTGGGTCACACAGGAGGCTGCAGTCCTGGGACTCGGAACAGTGACGTCCGGGACCTGACCACGCTCACGCAAGACGATGGGACACCAGGTGCCGGCAGCGGGACGGCGTCTAATTTCCCCTAGAGGCTCCTAACGGACGTCAAAAACGCATCCGGCGAGAGATAGAGAGAGAGCATCTTTATTGAACAGTTACAGACCTGTTTCTTTGAAGTCTTCTCTCCAACCTTCCCGATTCGAAAGCATAAGTGCAGCTATAGAAGAGTTT